>NW_020201931.1:0-44578 GCF_001531365.2 Cynara cardunculus var. scolymus
TTCTTTTCATGTTAATGAAACATTATAACTATATGAAATGTTAACTTACACATTTCTTCGTTTGCTTATTCCAGAATTATTTTGAAGATTTTAATTAAATTGATTTATGTAAAACAAATAGACAATATATGTTATTCGTAGTTTGCATCTTCACATCATTTTCTAACATGAAGAAGTTTCATTTTTAAACACATGTAACATTGCTCCTACTAACTRATTTAWAAAAATACTACAACTACGAAACGAATTCAAGGCAACAAAGACGAAGGAACAATATACAAAAATTCATACTAGGGAACGTACATCGACTTAATAACTATAATACAGAAGACATACCATAGCAATCAGCTTCATTCCCAACAACAGTACTATATTTGTCATGAATTTCATTCGAGCAAATACCTTCTCGCTMATCACTCATTGTCGTAGAATAACGTATTTATCTGTGGCTTAAACGATATGAATATATATAACATCGATGCATTTAAACAAAATTAAATTATAGTATTTTTTAATCATGGAAAACATATCATGTAAATTATGTTATTAATGAAACRGATTAAATTTGTTAAGTTATACACTATTTTAATGTTAACATATTCTAAAATATTATCCATCAATAAGTTATATCAAAATCATTAATAAAACACAACATATTCAATAATGTTTAATGAATCTTTTCAAAAAAGGAGTAATGAAAATGTTTTAGGATGAATAAACTATTTTTCTTAATTATTTCATAATATTACATAAAAATTATTGTCATATACAATACAATGAAATTCCATCATCTTAAAATTTTTTCTTCAATCTCGAATCAAATATAATATGAAATTATTTCAACAGACTAAACCTATTTGATTAACTATATTATAATATATCACGACGAAACATGTTCATCGAGCGTTATTCATCGAGATAATGAAACTGTTTCACTATCACCCACAAATTTGCTTAAACATTTTGCAATGAAACATTTTAATCATCATCAATTACCTGCACCTTAATTTCATATTACATGAAACATTATTCAACCTCCAGTGAAATATGATATGAAAATGTTTCACCGGGACTGACCTATTTGCTTAACCTTTTTTTAAATGAAACATTTGCACATTGATGCTTTACTAGAACCTTAATTTCATATTAAATGAAATGAAACTGTTCATTGGTATCAACCTATTCGAATAACTATTTCGTAATGAAACCGTTGCACATCGAACATTTAAATGAACCTTAATTTCATTTAAAATCAAATGAAACTATTTCATCGTGAAACTAGTTATTCAACCTCGAATCGATTGTAAAATGAAAATATAATGTGAAAATGTTTCACCGGCATTGACCTATTTTCTTAATTTTTTTCTCTTATTGAAACCTTTGAACAGTGATGCTTTACTAGAACCTTAATTTCATATAAAATGAAATGAAATTGTTCATCGGTATCAACCTATTTGATTCACTATTTCGTAATGAAACTTTTGCATATCGAAAATTTAAGTGAACCTTAATTTCATATAAAATCAAATAAAACTATTTCATCGTGAAACTAGGTATTCAACCTCGAATGAATTGTAAAATGAAAATGTTTCACCAACAACAACCTATTTGCCTAACTACTTCRTAATGAAACCTTTTCATATCAAACGTTTTTCATGACCGTTAATTCCATTTTCACTAAAATGAAACTGTATCACTATTATATATTGAATCAATTATATAATAAAAAAAATGTTTCATTAAACAGAAACTGTTTCATCGTGATAAACCCATTTCATTACACCAATTAAACGAATCAACCTGAAACACAAAAATATTCGGAACACAATGAAAAAATTTCACGACTCTCGCCTAACTTAGAATAAGAATTTTTGCTTTACAATGACAATGTTTCATGATGTATACCATATTTATTGAAGACTCAAATAAGTCACTCATTTATGAAACCTCTTCATGTTATTTGATTCTCTTGAATATTTGTTTTTTTTTTACTTCACTCACAGCAGGAAACCACGATTTCATCATATTATTGGCGTAAATCTTCATAAATTGAAACATGATTCAATGAATACCAAATATTAAAATCAATATTTTAATTATGTAATATCCTAAAAGAGTGAAACATTTCCTTTATTTTACGGTTTCTTTTATTTAATTCCTTAATTAATATGAATGAATAACTTCCATATTTATTACATAAATGTACATAATGACATAAACACCCTTATTATTTAAATTTAATTGAAAACAAATGGAATTTTCTGATTGGTCGAATTTGGTTCACACGGTTTTTAAGAATTGGACGGTTCGCATTTGAACCTGCCCCTATATATATATATATATATATATATATAATGTCTGAAAAAAAGATAAAAACCAATTGATTATGATCATGAGATAACAAAAAATCTTTTAACTCTTGTATCTATCAAAAAAGGATTATTTTTTATGTAATTGTTTTTTATGGCTAAAGCAAATAAAAGCAAACAATTGTTTAATTGAAATCACTATGAAGTCATATATGAATTTTAAAAAATATCTTTTAGCGCACCTCTTTTTTTAATGTTAATATTAACTCCGTTTTTTTATCTTATTAATTCAATTCGGTTTTAACCACAAAATATAACAAAAAGATTTATAGATCAAATCAAGAATAAATTGTATTGTTTTTTAAGCACGATCTTAAAGAAAACTAACATATGAAAAACTGATAGAAAGTTTACTAAGAATATATGACGAATGTGACAACGAACGATGGATAACGGAGCAACGCCACAAACAACAAGCAACATATCGTGTTTATAAATATATAAATCAAGATATAGAGATACTTGCTTGAATTAAAGTAGTGGGAAGCAAGCTATTCAACAATGCAAGGGAATGGACTACATAATTGTTTACCAGTGGACAATAACAATAAATTTTAGCGTACATGCTAATAACATGTTATATAATAACTGAAAGAAAACAAGAACAATATGGAGAGAATGAATCTACATATCTCATTAACCAAAAGCCCTTTAAATAAAGATGAGATACAAGTAAATAACTATGATATTTATAATCTATCTTTAATATGTTTATTTATATCTAGGTCGTCATATCCTTTAAACGATGACACACTTATTCAATAACAATTTTTTGTTTAAAATTTTCAACTTTTGATTTTCTTTATCTTACAGAAACTATTGAGGATATATTGTTTCTTATATAAATAAAGGGTCTTGCGTTATTATCATTAATGAACACGATACAAAATCAGAGATTTCTATATATATCTTTTTGATAATTAATACATGAGTATGGTATTTGTATATACATTCATGTATGAGGGAGACGACTAAGGGAAGTTGTAGCTTTCATTATATATATATATACACACACACACACACGTGTATATATATATATATATACATATATACTAAAAGTACTCAAAGTTTGTATAAGAAGGGTCAGTAGAACTACTCTTTGTGCTTCCACCTCCATTTCCAGACACCTTCTTTTCGGACGAGTGGCTTCCCGTAGAGTCTTTGCTCGCAAATTGGCTGAAATCGATAGGATCAGGTACATGTGGAGGATGTGCGCTCCTCACAAGCGCCCAATTCACACCCTCAAAAAATGGATGTTGTTTGATCTCTGTTGCACCTCTTCTGTACGCGATTCTCTTTTGCGGCTCCTTCACTAGCAGTCCCTTTATCAGATCCCGAGCCATATGACTGACCTGCGGACTATCCGGAAACCTTAACGGTTGCCCCACTACGTTAAACAGTGTTGCCCGATTTCCTTGCCCTTTGAATGGGGTTGTTCCATGTAGTAATTCATACAAAAATATACCAAAAGTCCACCAATCCACTGCACTCCCATGACCTTCGCCACGAATGATCTCGGGAGCTAAATATTCGTGGGTCCCCACAAACGACATTGAGCGCACGTTAGTGGGCTCCGCCATTAGCTCCGGAAGGGAACCTCCCACAAAGAGGCCGAAATCTGATTTGGATTTGCGGTTCTTCTTTGAAGGCAAGATCCTTGGAAAAAAGTTTGACGCTTGATTGCTAGTCTGCACGGGCACATTGTCATCGTCCATCATACCACTACCGCCTCCTCCTCCTCCTCCCCCTCCACCTCCACCTCCGCCACCTCCTCCTCCACCACCACCGCCACCATTGGCACCAAGATGGTTGCCGCTATGAACCGATGAAGACTTGACAAGAGTTGGGTTGACAGAACAACGGAGTGAAAGGTCAAAATCGGAAAGCATGATATGACCTTCATCTCTAACAAGTACGTTTTCTGGCTTTAGATCCCTGTACACGATCCCTAGCATGTGCAGGTATTCGAGTGCCAACAGTATTTCTGAAGCGAAGAACCTGAAACAATCCAAGTTAAAAACAATAACAAAGAATTGAGAGATTATATCATTTTTACTACGATAAAATCGGGTTTATAGAACGTCAAAAACGTCAAACAGACTCTTTTATAGCATCAAAACAATATGTGTTTTATTTAAAAGAATAAGTTTATAAACTTAATAACTTATTCTTTATAAATAAGATGTATATCGTTTGATACTATAAAAAGGGTAAAAAAATGTCTTATAATAATAATTGTGTTATAAAAAATGTGTTAAAAGATAATTTTCAAAAAGATAACTTGATACCTTTTTTTGAAAATGCTTTGCAAAACTTGCTAAGATTCCTAAAAAAAAAACGTTTTATCAACTTATTTTGTAACACTTTTGTATATGATACATAATTATTTGGTTCTATAAATCTAAGTTTTTCTAAAGCATTCTATTAGGGCACTAAGATATTTTTGATCTCCTAAGAAACTTGTTAGGACGTTAAAAATTGACTTGTAAACTTATTATAACACTTAAATACATATGACACAAAATTGTTTGACCCATAACAGTAGCTTGTATAAAGTACTTTATTAGGGCATTCAGGGGCTGCTTAGCAAACGCTAATCGGGTAATGCTTATCAGGTCACTTACCTCAGTGGGTAAGTGTGGCAAGGAATGACTCTTACCTGGTAAGAGATATGGAAAGGACTAACAAAATTACCCAATAACTGATGGTGGTGACATTTAACCGGTTAGCGCTTACACAGTAACTTGTTGCCTACTATGCCATCTTCAGGGTGGACCTATTAAGCTTAAGTGGGGTCTCTTGCACCAACTCAGCTTATTAATGTAATTAACTTTTTTAAGGGTATGAAAGGTGCATCCGTTGAACTTTGAATGATGCTCCATGATATTACAAAATACAAGGAACGTCTACCAAAAAACTGAAAAAGCCTCTCAAATCACCCAAAAAACTGAACCCCCCTTGAAATCAACAAAAAAAGTTAAGTCCTTAGAAACAACCAAAATAATTTAAAATCCCTTGAAACAATTGAATTCAACAAAAAACATATCAGGCAACTATGCGAGCTTTTGATCCACCTTAGAGGTGCACCTGCTCAGTGAAAATCCAGGTCTGGCTCTGCCTTTTGATGGCCAAGAATCATTTAGGGTAAGGTAAGTGAAAGCGATGACTATTTAGGCAAGAGTCGATTACACGTAGGCCCGACCCTGGCCACATACAGCCCATGCGACTGCACAGCACATCATAAGCCCAACGAGCAACAAATTTTTATGTTTTTTAAAATCTTTGTTTTAATCATATGGGCTTTAAACAAAAAGCCTAAGCCGTAGAATGCATCAACTAAGCTGCTAATCTAATTAAAGTGTGTGAATATGGTCATCAAATAAGTGAACAACCAAACTGATTCTTATTGTTCCTCATCCTTTCTCATTTGAATGTGGTGATTCTTTTAGCATGGGGATGAGTTGCCTTTCTTGACTAGGTCCCAAACCCTTTAAATCGACATACGAACAATTTTTTTAGTATTTTCGCACAGGGCATCGAAAATCCTAAGACCAGCCTTGATTACACCGAACCAACCTCCAAAGTGTCTGGTTAGACCTTTTTGACATGTTATAAACCCAACTTTATTGCATGATGTTGGTTAATGATCATACCTAGTTGCATCCTCGGTAAAATGTTTGTTGGGTTGCTTCTGTCTAAGAGTATGGAGATTGCCTCCACTGCAAAATTCCATAACCAAGCAATAAAATTTATCGGTTTCAAAGTAAGAATATAGAGTTGGTAAAAATGGGTGGTCAAGAAGACCCAAAATCTCTCTTTCGGTCTGAGCTCGAAGCAGCTTGTTTCGACTGGCTAAAGAAGCCTTGTCCATAACTTTCATTGCAAAGAAGGCGTTTGTTCCTCTTAGCTCCACTAGATACACACTTCCAATATCTCCATATCCAAGTCTTTTCAACAGTTTGAAATGGCTGAGCCCGATTTCTCGATCTCGTGAAATAACTGAATTGATGGCTTCCCATCGGACATCACCACCTGTGTGGGGTCTAAAAGATGGTGCAACATTTGATGATGATGACGACGATGAGCTTTCATGGCTATCATTGTGCAAATTATTATCGTTTTGATGGCCTCGTCCTCTAGTGGGATGATTCGTATTATAATGGTGGTTCATATCTGTTATATTCCTGGCTGCACTTGGCACAAAGACATGATTTTAGTATCATTTGTGGTGTTAGTTCTATCTACAATAAAATCAGGTTTAATTTACAACTAAATTTTATATGACAAATTTATATAATATTAATGTTACAATAAATTTATAGGACATTTTTAACAATCATTTTGAAAAATGAAATGTCGTATTAATTTCTTTATATAATATTATTTGAAAAAAAATGTTCTAAAATACACGCGTCTTATAAGAAAACATGTTCTAACAAAGACACTGTATTTCGAAGGTGTCATAAAAACTTTCTAAGACGACTAAAAACGTCTTATAATCTTGTTGTAACACTTTCACATATGATTCACAAATTTTTGGTCGTATAAACTCAAGTAGTCATTTATTATTTTTAATGTCTTATAAATCAAATGCTGTTGTTTTTCTATATTATCCAAACAAACTCATCGTGTTGTATTCGTGCCAAAATAATCTAACGAATTCATGTTCATAGGAATCAATCAAGAATGAAACAAAAGAAGACAAATATATGGGATGATCAAATAAATTAGTTAAAATGGTAGGTACATACAGCATTTATATATGTATGCATAATTCTGATGTTAAACTTACAACATAAAAAGGGTTTCTGATGAAGATATGATCAATCGCTATTGGTCGATGAGAGATGAAGATTGAACGAATCAACTTCATTTGACTCTTGAAATCTTAGATTTCTTACCGCAACTGTTTGAAATGAAAAATCATAAAAAAAAAAAAAAAACAACTAATAATATCCAAACCCATGAAAATCTGATTAATTAAGATATGTGGTAGGAAGTTTGTTACGTCAAAGTCCAAATATGGACTGTTTGGTGGTGTCCATACGTTTGTTTCTGTATTATAAATTACCCCTATTCTGCCGCTGCTCCACATTTTTAATATACATAGAATATATATATATATATATATATATATATATATCACTACAACAAAATTGGGTTTATAGGACATCCGCAATCTCTAAGTGTCCCGATAGACCGCTTTATAGGACTTAATTTATAGGACCAAAATAGAAAGTGTCCTATCTAAATGTGTTGTAATAAGTTTATATGACGCTTTTGAACGTCTTAATAGAACATTTTTAATAAAAAGTGTCGCATTAACAACTTTATAGGACACTTTTGAGAAAAGTGTCTTATAAACTCAATTTTTTTATAGGACATTTGTTTTTATATGACACTTTTGAGAAAGTGTCCTATAAAGTTGCTAATGCGACACTATGTATTAAAAATGTCCTTAAAAAACTTGTTAAGACGCCCAAAAGCGTCATATAAACTTATTACAACATCTTTAGATATGACGCTTTATTTTTTTGGTCCTATAAACTAAGTTTTATAAAGAGGTCTATTAGGACACTTAGAAATTGGGAGTGTCCTATAAACCCGATTTTGTTGTAGTGTATATATATATATACATATATACATATATGGATATGAAAGGGTTTCAAACGAGAACCCTTATGATTTACGAAAACATGAAAACACTTGTAAACCAAGTATTATATTTTAAATCACATGTCAAGAGGATTTGAGGGATTAAAAAATATTAAAGATATGGAGGGGTAAAAATAGAAATAGAAATACAAAATCAAACAACACGATCAGATTGTATATATCACATTTTTATCACATAATCAACATATGGTAAAGTCGCATTGATAGGAGACATTGGTTTCATATCTGTAACACATATTTATCACGAATGAGGACAAAAACAAGAAAACGACGGAAGCAACTAAGCAAGCGACATCTCTAACAGATTATCACATTATTATCACATTGCTTCGATTTTGTATCAATGGGATTGTTGGTGTCACAAATTTTCACAGCTTCTTTCCTCAATCGGGGTATTGCACACAAATTATCCTATTGTCGCCATAGTGCCTCATTGGGTTTATTAATCTCAACGTTGATCACACGATTTTTTACATCAATGGGGTTATTACATGTTGGGTTCAAGAATGTGCTTTAAAGTTGTATTCAAGTTTCTCCTATTGTAATGCTTTTGTAATAGTTACTCTTTACTATTTCCTTAGTATAAATAGGATTTAATTCTCTAATTGTCATTAGTTCAGTTGATAATCTGATTAGTGCTCTTATTCATTTTGTACTTTCTTTCAAGAAATACAATAGCAATATTGATGAAAATCTCTCTCTACTAATCTTGTTCATTTTGTATGATTTTTGGGAACATCAATTGGTATCAAAACATAGACTGCAGCGATTTGAATAGAGGATTTTAAATTTTTTCGAGGAATTTGCACGGATTTAGGGGATTTAACCTACTGTTCATCATCTGTTCTTGAGTTTTATCGACCAGATTGCACATTTTTGGCTTTAATCACATCGATTTTGAGTGTTAATTGATAAAATTTGCATTACTAGATTCGCATTTTCAATCTGAACATCTTTGATTCACATCGATTTTGATTTTAATCAAGTTTTGAACTGTTTTTGATCGATTTGAGTTTTTAAAAATTTTTTCTGTTCTTCAAAAACCCATAATTTTTCATGTTTTGATCCAAGTTTTTGGTGAAAAAGTATTAAAATTGTGTTTTTGGTTGAATTCTAATCCGTATAACTCTTGATCGGTTTAGTGTAAATCGTCTAGTGCTTGTTCGATTTAAAACTTGTGAATTTTGTGAATTATGATTGTTCGATTTAGAATAAACCGGGTAAAGCTTGATCGATTTAGATTTAAATCGTTTGTAACGTGTGCGATTTAGTAAGCGATTTAGCTTAATCCGCCTGATATATTGTGGACTTGTGCGATTTAATCTTTGATCGTATTTTGACTTTGACTTTGACTTAGTGAACGGATTGTTGAGCAGATTTTGACTTTAGTGAGTGGATTTTGATTCTTTGTCAAGCGATTTGATTTTGTTGACTTTTTGAACGGATTGAAAAGTTTGACTTTGTAATTGAACGGATTTGTTCGTATATTGACTTGTTGACTAGGTTGACTTGTTGACTTTTTTCGTCCGTATTCTATTGTGCGAATTTGTCTAAGTGTTTGAATTGACCGGATTTCTCATCCGGATTTGTTGTGAATTGAGCGAGTTAATTGTCTTTGTTGTTCGGATATCTAATCCAGATAACTTGTTTTGATTAGAAATCTTAAGACTATCTTTTTGTCCGGATAACTTGTTTTGATTAGAAATCTTAAGACTATCTTTTTGTCCGGATAACTTGTTTTGATTAGAAATCTTAAGACTATCTTTTTGTCCGGATATCTAATCCGGATAAGCTTGTCCGGACTTCTAATCCGGATAAGTCTATGTGCTTAATTTTTTCTAAGTCTTGTATGAGTGCAATTTCCTGTGTGCGAATTGTTGAGATAAATTTTGAATTCTAATCCTTTAAATCAAATTTTGAACTGCAGTAGATCCAATATCATACTAATATCACTACAACAAAAAAGGCTTTATAGGACACTCATTAGTGTCCTAATAAGGTAGTTAATAGGACTTTTAAGTTTATAGGACAAAAAATATATGTGTCTCATCTAAAGGTGTTGTATTAGGTTAATAGGATGAATTTGAGTGTCCTAAAAAACTCTAGGATTATGATACTAAACCCATAGTCCTATAAAATAGTTTAAGTAACACTAAAAAGTGTCCTAATAGACGATAATATAGGACACTTTATGTTGTCACAAAATGTTTACATTTAGAAACAAATATGGGCGTCCCAAAAAATGTTTTTATAGGACGAAATTCAATGTCCCAAAAAATGTTTTTATGAAACAAATTTTAGTGTCCAATAAAATGAACTAAGTAATACTAAAAAAGTGTCCTAATAGGCTATAATAATTAACACTAAAAGCGTCCTAAATGACTATAATGCGAGACGCATCATCCAATTATAAAATCCTTCAGTAATATTACATTTAGAAGCATACATGAAAGTTTTACGAATTGATTTGATAAAACAAAATTCGAAGTTGTACAAGTTTTCTCCTATGCTTGTTTCACAAGTTGAACGCTTTCCACTACCCATAGACAATGTCAAAGATTGCAAAGTGCTTGCATTTTCTGGCAGTTCGTAACTTGTAGGCATGGCAGATAAAGTACGTGTTTTGAACTTGAGGCAACAGACTGCTGCTTGTGAACAGATAATCAGTGTCATTACCCTGGATATCATTATATGCCACATGATCTGAAGAATTCTCGGACTTGCTCACACCCAAAAAATCAGCAACTTTAGGGATTTGATCGTTGTTGCCTTGTTCCCCTATTAAGTTCCATTCTGCACCAATATTTTAACAGCAACATTACATAAACAAGCAAACTAATTAACAATAACAGTTATGTGAATCTAATAAAAGTGAATCTACCTTGGTTAGGGAAGGGGGTGTCCATGTTATCATGGACAAGTCCAAGAGAAAATTTGTGGGATTGAGCAGTATGAAGATAGGGTGGTAAGGATGAGTGAGTTGGAGAAAGAGGAAACGAAAGCCAGTTGTTTGAATTCATGCTTTAAGCTTTAGTTTTGAGAACTGCTAAAATTTTCTTTGATTATTACTTTAATATTGCAAACTAATCTTTGTAACTCATGTATATGTGTCTATAAACTTCATTCGAGGCACAACAAGAGATACAGTTGATGAGGTTTGCTGACTATTTTGGACGTGCATTTTCTAGTGTAACTGCTTCGTAATTTCCCTGGGTAAAGTTATTGAGAGAATCTTCTGTTGCAAAGGTCGCAGATGTAAGTTCTCTTCTTGAAACTAATAATATAATAGAACTTAAAACAATTTGAACCTATACTGCCAAATTATAGTGCCTGTGAGTGTATTGTCTACTAATTAAAATGCTATCATGGTATAAGGAGTTTGAAATACAAATAATTTATATGYTATCATGGTATTAGCCTATTAGTGAYAGATGTGAGGAGAATAGGATGAACAAAGCACATTACTRACAACTGGTGGTTAAGGAAGAAAAACAAAGACTACTGTAGAACAGATAAGTCACACATGTAGATACAATCATTTTAAAGCTTGGTACTTTTCTTTTCTAAACTACGATACCTCTCATTCTAAGGCTGGACAAGAAGAGCCAGTGATAATATATTTAATGAAGAGATACAGAAATCTGTGAGAACTTGAAGAGGAAAAGTTGACATGGGAAGAATACATACAATATCTGGGTAGAAGAGAGACACATTAGGAATAGATCTCCATGGGCCCAAGTGAGAGGTTTACAAATGCATCCAAATCGCTTGTTGTGATGCCAAGGCAGCTGCACGCATAAAAATATAAACTGCCAAGTGCCAAGCTTGTATGCTGTGTGTTGAATCCARTGAGGAACATTGAAGGTCCAGCTACTGCCCCTGCTAATAAAGCCCTCCATCTTGCTGTTCTGAAGTATAATTGCACATTGAAAGTCATATATAAGCAAAATGACATGAAACCAACTAAAATACTGATTATGATATACATGAAAAGCTCTATTCAACATTTTTAAGCCCTCCACTTAGAGGATACATGCACACGACTTCTCAACTCAAAGGATCCAAGCCAAATATTGGAATTTGTTGCCAAAAGCACAAATGCTAAGGTTACTGGTACTTTTTTAGATTGAACTCTTTTAAGTTTTTATTAGTCACTTTCCACTTTGTGATATAGGCTATTTGTATTTTAAACGCTACAACACTAAATTTTTCTTCATAACTACTTGCCGATCGAATAAATCCTCATTCCATAAATTATTAAGGAAAAGCAGTTTAGAGATAAAAATGAAAAATATACTTAAGAGTCTCAAATAAGAAATACAAGAAACAGAGAGAGGGAGATGCCTCCCAAAGCAGCCAGCTATAAGCTCATCAACTGAAACAAATGTCCCAACAAAAGTGCCAAGGAAGATACCATATCTAATTGTTTCTTTCAGTGCCAAAATCAAATCTTGACCACCCGAAGCCATTTGCACCTTCCTGAACCAAAAAAATCAACATGTAAAACTTGTTTAAACAATCAATACCCTTACTATTTTGGAAGAAAATAATCAGCGCACACTTCTGTATAAACTAAAACTTTACCCTTTTCGATAAAGAAAATAATCATATACATATTATCCAACAGATTTAGTACTATGTTTTTCCATTAACAAGTGCATCAGATAAAACAATAGATAAAATGTGGACATGAAATACAAAATATGATAATAAGCCAATAAAGAAGACCACTTGTAAACATTCATAGAAGAAGCTTAGGTTACAGAAACTGCTTAATGRAGAAAGATTGTTCATGTGTCTCAATATAACTAAACCTTAACTTAAACCAGAATATGTCATAACCCCATTAGAATATATACATGTACACACACATACTACATACAGGTATATTTCTTGTTTGCTACAATCAGAAAGCACTATGAGAAACGAACATTTAATTAATCAAGAGTTAATAAAATGCTTTACAGTGGGAAAAATTCAACCTGTAACACCTATAGGACCCCAATGAATTAAAGCAAGCCAGTTATTATCCATGTTGGGGCATATAGGTCTATGAAATATCAAATAAAATGGTACCATGGGTATTTTATGATTTTACTTGATATTTCATAGACCCCAACATGGATAATATGAAAGAAAGGGGTAAACAACTTTGTGCACTTCTGGAACACATAGCTATTGAAGTCATATCTAGTTCTTATGCCTATTTCTAGTTTAGTGGTTATGGGTATTTCATATTCTTACATTGATAGATAGAATTGGGCTTTTGATAGTATCCCCAACAAAAACAGGGTAATGGTTTTGATTCTAATAAATTGATCACATGACATTGTGTGTTTGATTTATCCAGCAAAGACCAAGTGCTATGTTTGTTGCTTCATGTAATTTTGGTCAAATCACTAATGTTTTGATCCTAATATATTAATTCATAAATATGGAACCATTGCAGAAGTAAAAGTAGAACGAAGAGCATCAACACTCACCAGTTACGACCCAGCCACCGATTAATGTGAAGTAAAAATTAGTAATTACCATATGAATAAGGAAATTTCTTGAAACTTTGCGTGCTCCTTGCAAATGTTTTCAACTATTCTCATGGTGCTTCTATTACACAAGGAAAGTGACGATTGTTGAATCGGAACGAGATGGTGATGATGGAGAAGAAGGCGCTGTTTCTCCGTTGTAACCTCTCTGTAGGTATTTATAGCTTCGGTGGTTGGAATCGGAATTGGAATTAATCAGGCATGGGAATGGGGCGGGGACCTCAACAATTAACAAATGGTAGATTGGCAGCAAAAGGCATGGATTTCAATTAGGATTTAGGCATACATGATCCATTAACATTATAGATACATACATACAATGAATCAGTGATACAATGACAGTACTAGAAACACAAATGGCAAACCACAAAGGACCAATTTCACAGCTTCATGCTTAGGTTTTGCAATCAAACAAGAATTAGAAACATAAGAAATGAAATAAGTAAAGTAAATAMCCCTAMCCTCACAAGCCACAAGATGCGAGAGCGAGAGCGAGAGGCCGAGAGCCGGTCGATAGTCGAGACTCGAGAGAGGCAGAGGGCGAGAGTGAGAGCCGATTGAGTCAAAGCCGATTGTGATTTCGATTCGTGAATTGTGAATTGGTTTCTGTTCGTGAGTTCGTCCGTGAGCGAGAGCGAGAGGCCGAGAGCCGGTCGATAGTCGAGACCCGAGAGAGGCAGAGAGCGAGAGCCGATTGAGTCAAGGATTGCGATTTCGATTCGTGAATTGGTTTATGTTCGTGAGTTCGTCCATGAGCGAGGCGAAAGGCGAGGGAGGACAAGGCCGATTGAGATTGAGATTGAGATTGTAGTGGACTGGTTTTTTAGGCCCAACTCAAAATTAAACCTATACATATATATTAGGCCTTGGATTTCATGGACTGATAAGTTAGGATAAATTAGGTTTAATAAAATGGGTTGATTAAGTAAATTATTATATATTAATAGGCTTTTAACATTTGGGCCTAGATTTGATGTTAAAAATGGTTCTAAATATAATATATTATTTATATCATTTAAACTCTAATAGGACACTTAAAAGTGTCCTATTAGCTTTTAAACACTAATACAACAATCAAAAATGTCTTATTAACATTTAAAATTAACATGACACTTAAAAATATCCTATTAACTTCTAAAATAATATGACACTTTAAAATGTTCTATTAACTTCTAAAATAATATGACACTTTAAAATGTCCTATTAGTCTTTTAAATAATACAACACTTAAAAAATGTCCTATTAGACTCTAAAATAATGTGACGTTGAAAAGTGTCGTATTAGACTTACATGATAGGACACTACGAGAGCTTAATAAGACATCAAAAATAAGAGTCCTATTAAATTAAATCAAATAGGACTCGTAAAATAATGTGTCGTATTAGCCCTTTTTAAAAGACGGGTCTTGAAAAGTGTCCCAAAAAAATGTCCTATAAACTTGTTTTTGTTGTAGTGTATGATATAATGAGTTCAAGAGAAGCAATGGCTATTGGTACTGACACCAAGCCACCAATATTGTTTAAAGGAGATTACGATAAGTGGAGAGACAAATTTCTGAACTTCATCGAAAGAATGAAAGAAGGTGAGCTGATCATGGAATCATTGATGGAAGGACCAACAATATTTTACAGAGAGACACCTGACATTCCTGAACAAGGCAGACCTGCTCAAAGAATAATCAAAGAAAAATCCAGATTCACTGTAGAAGAAAAGGAGAGAGCACATGCTGATGTGTTATGCAAGTCCTACATGATGCAAACATTGACCAATGATATTTACACCAGCATTGACAGTCACAAATCGTCTGGTCACAACATGTGGGTACAAATAGAGAAAATGATGATGGGTTCCAAAGTGGGAACTCAGTTAAAAATTACTAACTGTATCTCTACGTATGAAGAGTTCAAGGCTAAAGAAGGAGAGAGCCTTGACGTTGTTTATGACAGACTTACCAGATTGCTGAATAAGCTGACCAAGAACGGAATCTCTAAAACTGTCATAGAGGTAAATGTTAATTTCCTCAGCAACTTACAACCAGAGTGGAAACCTTATGCTAACCATATCAAATTCAACAAATCCTTATCTGATATAGACATACATGAGGTTTATGAAACTCTGAAACAAAACGAGGAAGAAGTTTTAGAGGTTCGAGATTCTAAGAAGAAAAAGGAAAAGGAAGTTGCTGATCCTTTGGCCTTTGTATCCAAAAAGAAGAGTAAAAGCAGATCTGGGAAGCAAGTGAAGGAGATCAGCCAATCAAGTGAATCGGCAAGTGAAGGAAGTGACAGTTCTGATTCAGACTCTGAAATGACAGAATTTAAACATGCCATGGCAATGTAACAAAAGCATTCCAAAAGAAGTTTAAGAAAAGACCGCACTTGAATAACCAGTGATTCTCTTCAGGCTCAAAATACGAATTTAAAGATAAATTCGATGATAAGAAGAAATATGAAGAGAAGAGGTTTGAGAAGAAATATGAAAAGAAGCCTGAAGAGAAGAAAAAATTTGTGAAGACGTAGCTAATGAGAATACAAAATGCTACAACTGTGGCACGCTAGGTTACTTTGCAGTAAATTGCCGAAAGCCGATAACGAGAAATACCGACTACTACAAGAACAAATTTCTTCTATCAAAACAACGAGATGCGGGAAAAACATTAATGGTAGAGGATGACCATAGGTTAAACTTAACCGATGAGGAAGAAGAGTCAGAAGCTGTGGCTTATATCTACTTGATGGCAAAAATTGAAATTGGCTCTTCAGATGAAGGAGAAGAAGAGAATGCTGAGATGGAAAAAGAGGTATTGGAGAATTTATGCATTAATCAGATGCAAAAGATGATGTTTAAACTCCAATCTTTTCAGCAACAATTAAAAAATGAAAAATTGCGTTCAAATAAATTTAAAAAAGAATTAGAAACGCAAAAACAAAAATACATCAAATTTTTTGATGAAAATGCTGGAAATTTGGATTAGGCAAAATCTTTATTATCTGAATTCAAATCATTTCATGAAAAATCCAACATCTTAAAAACCGAGCTATCTGATTCAAAGGAACGATATAAGTCGTTAGAATTAGTAAATGAAGAACTGATTGTTAAAATTAGTAAGCTTGAATTATAGATTATTGATTTAAATGAAAAACTGAAAACTAAGAAAGAGAAGTTGTATAAGAGAGGGCAGGCTGATCAAACAATTTTTCTAAACAAACCCTCTTAAACAAGATTCTTTAACCCTCGGGAAGGGTTGGGGGTATGAAAATCCGAAATTTTTAGGAAAAGCTTTATACTATACCCCGACTCTATATAAATTTGAATATCTTGATTGCGGACCCGAGTTTCAAATTAAATTTACAAAATCTTCTGATGAAGTAGAAAAACAAGAAGATTTTAACCGTCAAAGAAAAGAAAAAATGCAAGTTCTGTTTGATTATAAAAACTTAAATGATAGCTACAAAACACAAGTCTCTGCACTTTCAACTGATTATTTTCATAGTTATTCAAAAGCAGAGCTTGAATCTAAACCCGCTGAACCAAGGCTTTATACTCCTACATTAATTTTAGAAAAATAAGTGGTTCAGTTGGAAAAGATTTTAAATGAAGAAAGACTTTCATTTAATCAACAAAAGCAAGAATTTTTAAATAAAATTGAAAATTTACAAAATTCTAAAGTTAAAACGGAACAAGTTGAGCCTGAGTATTTTTCGTGTACTAAATCTTCAAGTGACGCTTCAAATTCAGAAGAAATAAATATTTTAAATAAAGAAATTAATTTTTCAGATATCTTGAATTCAGAAACTTGTTTAGATAATGAGATTGATCAGTTCGACTTTTCTAAGAAACTTCCTAGTCATGAAGATTTCCTTGTTAAAAATGAAATGACTGAGGATTCTGACTTAGCTTCGGATTTGGAAAAGAATTTTAATGAAAAACCTGTTTCCGAGAATTGGTATTATAAAAAGAATAAAACTAAAAAGAATTCGAGGAAACAGAAGAAGCTTGCTAATAAGACAAATAAACATAAAGTTCATCATTCAATTAAAGCTGATGATTTTATTTTTCCTGTTTCAGATAACTCGTTGAAGTTTAAGAAGGTTTGGAGAGTAAAAGAAAAAGAAAAATCTTCAACTCAACAGAAGAAGAATAATTTTACTGAGTCTGTATTAAATAATTTGACATTGAATAAATCTGTAAAAAGATATTCAGTAGATGAATTTATTGATATTAGAAATAGTAAAAATAATTGTTCTCCGTGTAAATTGAATGAGTTGCTCAGGTATTTTACTTCTTTTAAGCCTTATCATTTCATGCATTCTGCTTTATCTACTTTATCTGAGAAAATTCATTTTAAAGAACGTTGGTTTGGTACATATAGTATACCACCATCAAGATCTGATCTCAAAGGACCCAATCTAAAATGGGTACCAAAACCCAATTGATTCACTTTTGCAGGTTAACTGGCATGTGTGGTTCTTAGACTCAGGATGTTCAAAGCACATGACTGGTAGAAAAGAATTATTATCTAACTATGTTGAATCATTTGGAGGTACGGTAAGATTTAGAAACGATCAATACGCGCCTATCCTTGGATACGGTGACGTAATTTCTAGCAATTTAATGATAAAGAAAGTGTCGTATGTCGAAGGACTTGGACATAATCTTTTCAGTATAGGTCAGTTTTGTGATAAAAATTTAGAAGTTTGTTTTAAAGCTAACCAGTGCAGCATCCGTACTACTGACGGGAAGGAGCTTCTAGCTGGAATCAGAAGATCAAACCTCTACACAATTGACCTATCCAACACACAAGTAGATACTGATGTCTGCTTGATATCCAAGGCATCCTTGAAGCAGAATCTGCTATGGCATTGGCGTCTTTCTCATCTTAACTTCAAATATCTGAACAAGTTGGTTTGTGACAACTTGGTTAAAGGCATCCCGTACTTAAAGTTTCATAAAGACCATGTGTGCAGCACATGTGAGATGAGTAAGCTGAAGAAAGCTTCACATAAGCTGAAGACAGAGTTTAATACCGAACATCCTCTGCATCTATTCCATATGGATCTCTGTGGTCCTATGCGAGTCCAAAGCATAAACAGAAAGAAGTATGTGTTGGTCATAGTTGACGACTACTCGAGATATACATGGGTTCATTTTCTGAGGTCAAAGGATAAGCGGCTGAGACAATCATCTCTTTCTTGAAGACAGTTCAAAATAATCTACAACTGCCAGTTCAGAAAATCAGAACTGATAACGGAACTGAATTTAAAAACAATACTCTCGGATCATTTCTAGAATCCATTGATATCACACATACATCCTCAGCAGCCCGGACACCGCAACAGAATGGTGTTGTTGAGCGTAAAAATTGAACGTTGGTGGAAGCGGCTCGTACACTTCTTACCTGCTCAAAGCTTCCATTATTCTTATGGGCTGAAGCAGTGGCGACTGCTTGTTTTACCCAGAACCAATCTCTCGTTCACAAAAGGTTTGGTAAAACTCCCTATGATATAATAAATAAAAGAATACCTAATATCAAATTCTTTCGAGTATTTGGTTGCAGGTATTTTATCTTAAATGACAAAGAGGACAGAAGGAAGTTCGCTGCAAAGGCTGATGAAGCTGTCTTCGTAGGCTATTCAAAAACATCTGCTGCATATAGGGTCTACAACAAAATGACTAAAATCATCAATGAGAGCGTGAACGTGTCATTTGATGAAGTTATTGATGTAGGTCTGAACAACACGGTTCAGGACTCGGGCTGATAATTAATACTACGCGGAAACCAGATAAACCTGAATCTTCAAAAACAGATAATTTAGATTTAGATTCTTTATTTGAAAACTTTTATGATGAATTAAAATAAATCTAATCAGTCCAATGATTTTTCCAGGACTATACAAGCCGAATAACAGTTATTTGGTCCATCTCCTGATGTTCCAGTAACTGAAACTGAAGAAGAAATGAAGAAGTCGATGAAGAAATTGAGATGGAAACTCCTGATGGTCCAGTTCAGCGTGAAGAGGGTGTAAATACTAACGTGCCAGAGGTGTCTGTCGTTGAAGATGAAAAACCTTACCTCAGTCAAATATTCAGCCTACCTCAGTTCCAAATATTGAGCCTTCACCTGAACCTGTTCCAATTAACTCCCAAATGCTTACACTGATCAAAACTCAGATCAAAGTTCCTATATTTCCCTACCTCATAGCAAAAAGTGGACCAGGAATCATCCAATACATCAAATTATTGGTGATCCATCAGCACCTATTCGTACTCGGTCTGCTATAGCTAATGAGTGTTTATACTCCACGTTTCTGAGTAACATTGAACCAACTAAGGTGTCTGAAGCCTTAGCAGATCCGGATTGGATACTCATGATGCAAGAGGAGCTGAACCAGTTTGAAGCACTAAAAGTCTGGAGATTGGTATCCCGTTCTAACAATAAGACGACTATCGGTACAAAATGAGTTTTCAAGAATAAAAAGGATGAAGATGGCATTGTTGTCAGAACTAAGGCTCGGCTCGTCGCTAAAGGATACAATCAACAAGAAGGTGTTGACTACGACGAAACCTTTGCTCCGGTAGCAAGGATCGAAGCTATAAGGGTGTTTCTGGCGTATATTGCATACAAGAACTTCACGGTGTATCAGATGGACGTCAAGACGACATTCCTTTACGATTTCTTAAAGAAGAAGTCTATGTTGCTCAACCGGAGGGTTTTGTGGATCAGTCAAAGCCAGATCATGTATACATCCTTGACAAAGCCTTATATGGTCTTAAACAAGCCCCGAGAGCCTGGTATGACATTTTATCAGAATTTCTGGTAAAGTCAGGTTTCTCGAAAGGTAATATTGACACGACCCTCTTTATTAAAAAGGAGAAGTCATATATTATTTTTATACAAATTTATGTAGACGACATAATATTTGGATCTACGAACCCAAAATACTGCAAAAACTATTCTGCTTTAATGGTTTTGCGTTTTAAAATGAGTATGATGGGTGATATGAACTTCTTTTTAGGACTTCAAGTAAAACAATTATCTTCAGGAATTTTTATTTGTCAAACAAAATATATTTTTGATATCCTTAAGAAATTTAATTTGGAAAACTGTTCATCTATCAAAACACCCATGGCTCATGGAACGAAAATACATGCTGATCCATCTGAAAAAGCTGTAGATCAGAAAACATATAGAGGCATGATTGATTTTTTAATGTATTTGATGTCTTGTAGACCGGATATTATGTTTTCAACACATCTTTGTGCCAGATATCAGACTAATCCAAAGGAGTCCCATTTAAGTGTCGTTAAGCGCATTTTTCGTTATCTGAAATGGACTGCTAATCTTGGACTCTGGTATCCCAAGGGTACTAGTTTTGAACTAGTAGCTTACTCAGATGCAGACTACGCAAGTTGTATGTTGGACATAAAAAGTACTTCGGGACATCTACAATTTCTAGGAGATAAATTAGTCAGCTGAGCGTCAAAGAAACAAAACTGCGTGTCCATATCTACTGCTGAAGCGGAATATGTAGCTGCTGCTAGCTGCTGTTCTCAACTATTGTGGATGCAGACACAACTCAGAGACTATGGCTTTTATATTAATAAAATTCCCATTTATTGTGATTCCAAAAGTGCAATTGCCATATCCTGTAATCCTGTTCAACACACAAAGACCAAACATATAGATATCCGGTATCATTTTATTAAAGATCATGTAGAAAAAGGAACCATTGAACTGTATTTTGTAAATACAGAGTTTCAGTTAGCTGACTTATTTACGAAAGCTTTAGATGAAAAACGTTTTATCTTTCTCGTATCTAAATTAGGTATGCTTAATTTGAAAATTTGAATTTTTATTAAAAACAGTTCAATTTATTGAACTGTATTTAATTCAAATTCATTTGGTCAAAATATCTGTATTTTTTAATACAAATTAGTGTTTCATTTTTTTATCTGATTTTAAATTCTTTGATCGTGGAAATCTATATTTGAGGGGGAGTGTGGATCTTTATCTGTATTTTTCTCTGATTCATATTATGAGGTGGAGTGAATTTATCTGTATGAACTAACTGGTTTAAAATTTACTTACAGGTTATTAAACATTATCTAATTTTTGAAAGATTTAGAGTTTAAAAGTATAAGTGTTTGGCTGATTTAACTAATCCGGACAACACTTTGTCCGATTTATTGCATATCCGGACAAAGCAGTGTCCGATTTAGACTAATCCAGACAAAAGGCTATACGATAATCTCTTATCCGGATAATATTAGATATGTTTTTCAAGGAGTTGGGCGATGTTCTAAATTGCTTGGTCATATTGAGCAGATTCCTAAATCGCTTGAATTCTTTGTGTTTAAAGTGTTTAAATCGCTCTTTTCTTGAGCGATTTAAGTCTTATATCGCTTATCCTTTGAGCGATTTATTGGTAAATCGGATGACTCTTGAGCGGTTTAATTTTAAATCGATTGACCCTTGAGCGGTGTTCTTCTAAATCGCTTGTTTCTTGAGAGATTTATTGTTCAAATTAACTCTTAGTTGTTTCCATATTATCTAAATTGGACACCTCTTGTCCGATTTATCCTAATCCGGATAAGCCTTGAGCGATTTAGAATTTGAACGGTTTTTTGACTTTGACTATATATATTCGATCGATTTTTACTCTTTACTTTTTACTTTCACCATATATCGTATGTCACTGTTCAATCGTCGTCTCCGGTGAACTTTTCTACATAAATCGCTCAAGTTCTTAAAGATTTCATCCCATTCTCTGTTTCATCCCTATTCTTCATCAAATGTTTAAACCTAATCTTTTTTGGACTCGATATGTTCTTGGACTGTATCTTAATCGAAAATTAAAATGAACCACAATAAGATCTAATCGGTTAAAATTCGATCTTGAACTAAAAGAGACTTTAATCTGTTAAATCACTTAATCATTTTCTAATAAAACTGTTCTTTTCTGTGTTAATAAGATTTTAGTGTTACCTGATTTAGTTTTTGTGCTACGTTAAACTTTCTGTTTTTGTTCGATTTAAGTTTTTAGGGTTTGTGTTTTGACCGGATTGTTCACCAGAGAAGGTGACCGGAGTTACTTTGATCAACCTTAATCCGGTTGATATTGTCCGGTTTAGGGTTTTTAGACTTAGGTTTATTTTTTATGATTTATTTCTTTGTCCGGATGTTGAATCCGAAAGATATTTTTTTTACTTAGTTATTTTTTTTTCTTTCTTTCTTAGGAATTAGAATTTCTTTTTATTTTTACATATTTTTTAGTTAAATTTTGTTTTAGATTTGTTTTTCTAGATTTTTTTTAATTTTAGTTTAATTTTTTAGTTTGATATTTTTTTAGTTATTTTTTTTATTTAGATTTTTTTAGTGTTTTTTTAGTTTTTTTTTTAGTTTTTTAATTTTTTTATGTTTTTTCAATTTTTTTTTTAATTTTTTCTTACTTTAATTTTGAGAAATTAGCTTTGTTTTATTAATTCAGGATCTAACTTTCTGGATATTTTACAGGTATAAATGGCGGATCAACATATTCAGTCTGACGAGGAATCCCATATTCCTTTAGTCAGGTCTGATAACATCAATAACCTCCCCAGCCATTAAACCAACCAATCCCAGAAGAAATCCTCCTCCCTGAAAGCCAGTTTCTTGAAATTAAACCATATAACCATTCATTCAATTTCGATATGCCCTCTGAATATCAGATAATTCCAGAAATCCTTCGCGGACATCCAATATCATATTCCCTTTCTTCCCATTCTCCTGTCCCAATGATTTACCTTCAGTAGTTTTGGAATACATTAATACTTGCCAAAGACAGTGACACATACTATTTCGAAGGAAGCGTAGATGAATATGTCAGTCGTTTAACTCTAAAACGACTCCGTAGAATACTACGCCTTCCGGGACTGGGCTCGACAGGATTTGAACCGTTAGTCACCGACGACGAACTCTGCCGTGATATCAAACGATTAGGATACTCGCAAGAGTTGACTAATCTGTCGCAGTTCAAAAGGCGATTTCTACCATCAATTTGGCATTTCTTGTTTTCAATCCTCAACAGATGCCTAACATCAAAGACTGCCGTAATCGATACTTGCAGCAATTCATTTTTAAAGTTCTTCCATGGGATCATATTTACGCGCAAGTACAATTATGCTATGATAATATGGAACAAACTAGTCGAGCTCGTCAACGTTAAACGGTTTCCGTCCAAAGAAAGTAAGTTCGTGCCTTTTCAAAGATTTCTGCAACTATTCGTTAAAGCCATGATGAACTCAAACGATGACATTCCGGCCAGGGTAAATAGTGAAGTTGGGCCATCGTTCGTCATGACTCGTGTTCGGCAACACACCAAAGTTGAAGATTTAGACTCTATTATGGAAATCCCACCCGAGCTTTTTGCCTTCGCTGATCACAGGGCTCAGTGCGTAATAGACTATAGGAGAGTGATAGATCCTATAGTTCAACCAAACCGGTTGAACTTTCCCTGGGATCACCCCATGCCTCAGTTGAGAGAGAGGGTATAGCTATAGGCGAGAGTGTTCAGGAACAAGGGTTACTTGAACAGGGTTGTGCGTTGAAAGAAAATTAAAATGAGAGGGGTGATGAGGAGCAGAGAGCCTCTGATCAGTATAGTACTTCAACAGATAGTACTTCCACAACTTCTTCAAGTTCGGAAGATACGATATCCGATAATCAAGCAACTCAGGGTGATGATCATGATGATGATGATGATAATGATGATGCTGACAATCCTGCTCAACTGATGCTTTCTTAGAATATTCAACTTGGAGCAGTGATTGAGAAAATTGACGATATTTTTCCAGAATTTGAAACTCCATAGACTTGTCCAAGTCTACAATCACTATCGTTCAATGTTGATGATTTTGGTGACAGATTTGATGAATATGATCGTATGCTAGAAGATGTTTCTGATATTCCAGTAGAAGAAGGTGATGAGGGAGCTCAAGCCGAAAATGTTGAGAGGTTGAGTGTAAGGGACGGAGAAAAAGATGGTGAGTGTGAGAGTGGAGCACAAAATGAAGAACAAGCTCCTATCCCAGCCGATACAGTTAGCCGGGCACCCACATCTGCTATCGACATTCATCCGTTGAATGTTGGTATTGAAGAAGACATAGCTAGCCCAGCTATGCATTTGCACACCCATCCCAGCCACTCAACTGGTTCTCAACAACCAGTTGTTTAATTCATCACGTGGATATAACACATACTCTATCTGCTTCTCACTCGGAGAATGTAGATATTGAAACAAGTAGGCCACTGTCCCAGCCTACGACTTCGATTCTGTGCACCTCGAGTTTAGAGCCTATACACTTAGGTACACAAGAGTCTAGAGCATCTGTTGCTCCCATTGTGATTCTTAGTGAACTCGCCCGAATGACCAGAGTGGCGTCTATTGACCTACCACAAGGACTGTCTAAACCGGACAATATCAACCTGATTAAGATTGATCGGAGTAAACTCTGGTCACCTTCTCCGGTGAACAATCCGGTCAAAACACAAACCCTAAAAATTTAAATCGAACAAAAACAAAAGTTTAACCTAACACACAAACTAAATCGGGTAACACTAAAATCTTATTAACATAGAAAAGAATAGTTTTATTAGAAAATGATTTGGTGATTTAACAGATTAAAGTCTCTTTTAGTTCAAGATCGAAATTTAACCGATTAGATCTTATTGTGGTTCATTTTAATTTTCGATTAAGATACAGTCCAAAAATGTCAGTCCAAGAACATATCGAGTCCAAAAAAGATTAGGTTTAAACCTTTGATGAAGAATAGGGATGAAACAGAGAATAGGGAGTGATTGCAGTTCTTAGTGAACTCGCTGGAATGACTAGAGTGGTGTCTATTGACCTACCACAAGGACAGGTCGGAAGTCCTACCAGTGCTACCATTTTGCCAACACTGAACGTAGGCACAACAGTTTTTTCAACTGTTGTCTCAACTGGTAATCTAAGTGATCCAGGAGTGATCTTACCAGACTTCGTGTCAAGGGAATATTTGGACGGCACCCTAAAGGCTGTTCAAGATCATATGGAAGCACAAAATTCAAGTTTCAAAAGGATAATGAAAGGGAAGGAGCCAGTAGTAGAAGATCAACCGTCTGTGCCGTCACCACCGCCTTTACCTAAGCCTCCGACGGTACAAGAACAATCGGTGGATGAGCTTAAATCCTTGTTGTATGCCAAACTGATGACAACACAAAACCCTGATGCGACTGATGCAGATCTGGTTGGGCTCCTCCGACAGCTTGTTGATAATGATCCCATAGTTAGAGCCTCAGAGTTTTTGGCCTTTCAGGATGTCGTTGCTTCTAACTTGTCAAAAGTTAGTAAGTTAATTACATCAAGCACTCAAGCCCTTAAAAGTTCAATTGATGCATTCTCCGAATGGGTATCTATCTTAGAAGAGACGTGCCGAGCTCAAGCCACCTCACTGAAACGAAGACATGATGATCCGGACAATCCTGATCATCATGAGGGGGAGAGAAAGAGACAGAGGCTGGCTGAGTCGTCTGCTCGTGCTCAAAGTGTTAAAAGAGAGTCAGATTCTTAAGTAATGAATGTTGAAAGTCCTATCCCAGAATCAACAAGGGAAAGGACTACTGAGCCAATAATTGTTGAAGATTGCAGTTTTGGAGACAAATCCAGCGATCGAGCCAATGGTTGAAAAGCCGGCAGACTCCATTGTAGGAACAAGGCTGCTACTAGATTTGTTGGCAAATGTTGGTTTCAATGAAGCTTTTGCTACAGAACTGGGTGGAGAGCAGTATTTTGGTGAAGACATTGGCAACATTGATGAATCAATTGGAGTGTATTTTGACTTTGAAGTAGATACTAATGAAGAAGATCCTGTCTTCCCATTCCAGGGTGATCATCAGACTTTGCCTGAACCCTCCACTGCAGTTGAAGTTGGTGCATCCGAAACTCCGAGAGCGGCATTTGATCCGACTGAGATATTTTCAAAGAACTATGTGCCGTTTGAAATTCATGCCAACGTTCCAGTTTATGATCGTGCAAGAATCAGAGAACCTTATCTGGAGGATATTTACTTCGGTATTTTCCTCCGGCACCACAAAGCTCTCAGTGCTGACAAGATTCTTGGGATTCATAAAGAATCTCGAGACTATCGTTTAGAGTATAGCACTTTCTCAAGGTAAAGCGTCTCCCAATCAGCCAAGTTCGGACAAAACATCGAGTCGTCTCAATCAAACAAATTGATGCTCAAAGACTTCTTAAAGTCTGGTATTCGATGTTCACTGTTACACGACAAGATGGGAAGGTCTGGATATTTAGCAAAGCTGATTTGTCCAACCTTTATTTAGAAGACTTGGAGCATATGTACCATGAACTACAGAACATGACGGTCAAAAGAGAAGGAGCACTTGTTGGTCTTAGTGCTATCAAAAGATTTATGCGGAGTCATGTTAAAGTGTCTATGGTCCTTGATGTCCAAATGGGTCTTGAAGACAGTCAGAGCATCATTAATTTGAAGAGACCTAATCAAGAGCTAGAAGATATTGAAGGCTATCCGTTATATATAATTCTTGAAGAACCGGTGTTCGGGGTGGTATACAGTGTCGAGGGTCAGATAAAGAAGTTCATGAGATTCAGTGAGTTGAATAAATATTCTGATGGCACTATACGGATGGTGAGACAGGCGCTTGAAACGAGAAGAGCTGATAACAAAAAAGTTACGAAGTCGGAGAGGATGAGTCCGAAGGATAGGTATTTGCTGATCAATGCCTTGGACCTGCTTGATGTTAAGTTACAGTATCGTAATGCACTAAGGAGGCTAGAGATACTTCTCAGACTTAGAAAGAACAGATTTACAATGTCTTGATCTTGAATCCAAGTTCTCCCATTGTAATGCTTTTGTAATAGTTAGTCTTTACTATTTCCTTAGTATAAATATGATTTAGTTATCTAATTGTCATTAGTTCAGTTGATAATCTGATTAGTGCTGTTAATCATTTTGTACTTTCTCTCAAGAAATACAATAGCAATATTGGTGAAAATCTCTCTCTACTAATCTTGTTCTTGATCTTGAAGAATTATTCTGATTTGTATGATTTTTGGGAACATCATTACAAAACGATTAAAATCATACGATTATCACATTGCTTTGATTCTGTATCAATGAGTTTATTAGTCTACAAGATGATCATACGACTATCACATTATTACGATTTTGTGTCAATGGGTTTATTAGTTTCACAGATTACCACACGATTATCATATTGTCATCACATGATTATCACATTACTTTGATCTTGTGGCATTGAGCTTATTAGTCTCAACGATTATCACACAATTAAAGGATAGCATCGATCGAAAATTAAATGTCAATAATCGAATATTATCTAAACTGGGTGATTAGAAGATTCGAATAAAATGTCAATAATCGGATATTACCATTGATCGAAAAATGAGGGATAAATACAAATAATTATAATAATATAAAGTTGATGAAAAATACATGATTATATTACTACCCTTAATACTTTATTTTTATTTATTATAAAACCTATGTCGTATAATATACTAGTTGTTTATTCACGCGATATAGCGAGATACATTTCGATTTTGAAGCCGATACTCGAACCCTTAATCTTGTTTCTTGCTTCTGTTCTTCATCCGTCTCATTTTTACTTTTATGGTTTCTTGTGGTTTTTCTTCTTGTCACTTGGGTGCTATAGCAATCATAGTTAAGGGAGGAATAGCAATCTGAGGGGGGCTGTTTGTTGGGTTTTAAAACAGCTGAGAGGTTGGTCATTCTGTTGGAGATAAGCTCATATACACAACCAGATAGTTAATAGCATAATCTTATTGGGTCAAACACAAAGTTCTATTAAAGTAAAAGCAAGAAACAATATTTGAGGGATTAATGGGTGATTAATTAAAGTTGTTGATCCCAGATCTCTCAATAACACTAATAATTAAGTTAATTATAACCAAATTATAGTGTTTGAATGAATAAAATGATGAACACTCAAGAACAATTGATAAACGTTCTAAGAATATACTTGAGTGCCAAAGATTTCACTTTATTCCAATGATGTGAAAAACATAAAAGAATCTTAGATTACAATAGGCCTAACCACCTTTTTATACTAGTAATCTAACTAAGAAGATAACTATCTAGTGAGACTATTTAGCTAATCTTCTACGAACAGATAAAGCTTATCTAAACATGGATAAACATTAAAACAAGATAAACTTTGTAGAATCCAGCTGTTGATTAGTCATCTCCAGCTGTCTTCCATGGGCCGTTGGTTTAACCTTATCTTCATCGCATGCCTCTGGTTGAACTAGTGAGGAAAACTCCAAGTGTTAGTACCTAGAGGGGTTATGAAGATGCACTTTCCATCGCATCTCTGGTCAGTTCATCGACCCTTTGGTTGTTCTTCAGACTTAGTCATTTTGCCTTGAAGTCTTCCATCGACCTCCTGGTTCTTCATCACTTGTTTGTCTTCATTAATTCCATGCATAAGACTTATGGGGGCTAACAATCTTCCCTAAGTAATGAAAGAACAAACATTAACTAATCTAGAAACATTCAAAGTATAAGTGAAGAACAAAGACTATTCTAAAGAAAAGCATCTTCTGCCAAATTTTCATTGGAACAAAATGATGAATTCTTACAACGATGAAATGAAAGGAATTACAATACAAAACATAAGACTACATTCAAGGTCTTCCTTGTGATATATCCTAAAAGCGCATTAGCAGTCCTCTGTATTGGATGACTGTAGAGATCTCATGACTTAGTCGATGTCCCTCTTCTATCAGCACATGAGGTCTGCCAAACCTGTCTCTGATAGCTTTCTGAAACCATTCAAGTGTTTCATTTAAGTACTTGAAGGCCTCAGTCAGCCTAAAGAATTTCTTCGTCTCAAACTCATTTTTATATACCAGACCCGGTTCTGGTTGAGTAAGTACAGAGGCAGACCTCTTCTCCTGCAGGCCAGGGAAGTCTTCATCGGGTGGAGTGCAGGAAAATCTGTCGATGCCAAGTCGAAGAGTAATTTCAAAATCACTCTTGGCTCTATGCTTCACCAAGGTCTCCATTGTTTGTATGATCGCTCTGTTCGCCATCCCAAATCGTATGTCCTGATCCTCTCGCTGAGTCGTGTATGCATAAAGCTCGATCAAGTCATAGGAATTGAGATTGATCAAGTCATTATCATTGAAGACGCTGACTTAACCATGGGCTCGCTCCATTGTGCACTCGATATACTTGACGGCTCTATTGGCGAAAGTCCTCATCTTAATGTCCATGACCAACCTTATTCCATCGTTTGAAAAGACAGCCCGTGGTGGTTGGGTAGTCTGTCTAATAAACCTATGGCGTAGGAGGTTCATGGATTATGGTGAAAGTATTAGAGGATTGAGAGTCAAACCTTCATCACGATCATGTTATAGATATAGATGGATGTTTTCCATCATGATTGGCTCCCTCGGTGGCACCTCTGGACGTCTCCTAAGCGACTCCATGTTGGCGATGATTTCATTGATGACCCCATGAGGAGGGTGCCTCGATGAAGAGGGAACATTCGCTTGCACCTGGGTTGATTGGGTTGTGGGTTGTGTTTGGGTTAAGGGTTGAGAGTGGGTTGGTGATAGAATGGTTTGGGTTGGCTCGAATTGGGGTAGCTCTGGTTCATTGGGCTCAAGTGGGGTGGTTTCTGGTTCATGGGTTTCTGTTTGGGTGGTTTCTAGTTCATTGGGTTGTGTTTGGGTTGGAGGTTGTTGTGGTGAGAAAGGTTGGATGATAGTTGGTTCTGGTTGTGTGGTGAAGGGTTCAGTGGTGCGAGGTGTTGGTGAAGGGGTTAAGGGAAGGTTGGGAGTTGGTGATGGGGTGAAGGGTAGGTTTATTTCTGTTTGAGGGGTGGATGGTTCTTCATCGATTGATGAACTCAGCTCGATGGGTTCTTGGGAGGTGGCGAAAGGAACATGTACATTATGTACATCTTTAGAGGGCTGAGTCTCTGGTTCCCTTGCTTGGGTTCCTTGGTTTGATGGAGATGGTTGGTTTTGTGTTTGAGGTGAGGGTGGTGGTGCAGCGGATTCCATATGTTGAGCAGCCGCGGCCTGGTTCTCCCCCTCATGAGGTCCAAGACTTTGATCATCGGGGTCTGGAAATGTCTTGGCCTTTTCTGCGGGCGGCTACTGGAGCATGATGCTCTGCTCATCTTCTTCTTTTTCTCCTTCCTGAAGGATGCAAGATACGCCTTCAGGACTTGTTGTCTTCGACTCTCCTCCATCGAGTGAAGGAGAGAGTTGGTGCGTGCCTGTTGATCGTCAAGGCTTTGGGATAAAGCATTGGTAGGTTGTGCAGCACGATGGATGAAGTTTGCACTTATCTCATTGAAGGATGAGACAAATGCCTTCGACAGGTCCCTTAGATCGGCCCTGGTGGCGAACTCCATTGTTGATGATGAGACAGGTGGGGGCATGGAGGTGGAGGTGGATGTGGATGGAGGAATGGGAAGGTTGGCGATGATGTTCCTCACCTCTGTAGTGAAGGAAGAGAAGGCTTCATCAAAAGATGGGACTGCAGAGAGGGGTGGAGGAGGAGGTGGTTGGGGTATGTGGGCCATTATAGTAGCTGGGAGGGAGGTTAGGGTGTTTTGGATGGTGGCCATTTGGGATGGAAGGGAGGCTAAGGTTTCATCGATTGAAGAGGACATGACATGACTGGACAGGAGAGGACATGACATGACATGACAAGACAAGAAAGGACATGACAGGACTGGACTGGACTAAATTGTATGTCATGCGTTTGGTACAATTAGAACAAGACTGAATAAAACTTTTAAAATGACCAGATTGCCACTAAATGTTGTTTAATGTTATTTTGGATCATATAATGATTGTAAATGACACAAATCAACCAAAATATATTTTAATAATTACATCTATAATATTTATACTATTTTCTAAATTTGTATTCATGATTGTAACACAAGAATTGTAAAAAAGTACATAATTTAAAAATATTTCAACACAACAATTGTAAATACACACATAATTTAAAAAAATTCAACACAACAATTGTAAATAACACGTGTCATAACATTATTACAAGTTTAAACATTTGAAGACAAAAATTGTCTTCATAAACATGTCAAGTGCACCAAAAATAATCTAAATATTCCAAACTACTTGTCCTCATCATAAATTGATTTCACAAATTCTAGTTTCACATAATCATCCAAACTCTTCTAAAAACGATATTGGGACGGTTTGTCACCAAAGTACTTGCCCATTCGGACTCTGATACAGTTACTTCAATATAAGTTCCATCTAATGCTCCTAGACAACCCTATACACAAAAAGTATATAGGTTTTAGCTAAAAGATAGACGTTTTATTTTGTATTGTATGAAGATTGTTACGATAAGTACCTTAAACCATTTCCATTGTGAATCCCTATGATCATCTTCTATAGGAGTTGGTTTGACAAGCAACACGTCTTCGAAATGCAATATGGTATACCTAACCTGGATAGTTCTATTCTTAGTGTGGTGTGCTAATATGTTTATAAATATACCAACTTGCTCCTCGATTGTCATATGACCATCATCTATTAATACACCACGAGTTTTAAGCAAATCACACAAAATTGCAAAAGCATTTATATCCATTCGTAGCTCAATTATATAGTTTACGTCACTTTCTCGTGTAATACGTTGTATTTTGGTTGATCTAATTTGAAGTCTAGTGAAGGTTCTTTGACTTAATGTTTCTCTTTCACTATTTCTATTTTCCATTTCAATTAGCCAAATTATGAGGGAAAGCAAATACATGAGCATTTGAATGTAAATATTCTATATATTAACGAGTATAACCAAGTGATTCCGGTCCATCACTACAAAATTCACAAAACAAAGTAACAAACAACAGTCAAAATTCAAAAGCATAATATATTCAAGTGCTTCTATAATTAAATTAGCTCGCAGCAAGACAAAAATGAAGGAGAGTTTGTGATAATCGGGTCTTGGCAAAGGTAATTAATATGTGATTATTTGATATATGATTACGTGAATGCATGATAAATTGTTATATTTGATCTTGCGAGTATGTGTATTCTCAATTATAGAAAAGGTATGCATAATATTAATTATATGCATATGTTATAAATATGTGCATGAGATGTGTAGGTATGAAGCATGAAATGTGGTATGTATATGTTTTGAATGCGTACATGGGTTTATGAAAGCATGCAGGGAATGTGGTTGTGCATTCACATTCTTTTGTGCCGAGTTTCCAAATTTAGAAAGAGTATAAACAGAGCGTAGGCTTGCTTTGAGCACTCTAATTTCTTCAAAGTAACAGTGCCGGAGGCACGATCTGACCAATTAAGGCCTGGAGCGCATCGTCGAAAGAAGGGACGAGTAAACCGGTGCACACCTGAAGGTGGACCGGCCGACCTAACCCAATGTCCAACTACGAGCTTTTTAACTACAACAACTTAAGTAAATAGAAGGGTTAGTGAAAGGAAAAAGTTTTTCTGGCTGCTTTGAAATTTTGAGAGAGATTCTGTGCAGATTACTTATTGATTGGATATTTGAAGTTGGTTTTCAAAAGAATTGCATAAGGTGAGTAATTCAATTCATCTTATTTTATCCTGAAAAGTAATTCCTCATAATTTGAATTCTGAATTGCGAAAAGAGTTATTACCCAGACTTAACTTTAAATCGGACAAGTAATATCCGGATTGTGTTAAATCGGATACGTGTTGTTCGAATTAGCCTTAAGCCGATCATATTATTGTGCGGTTTAGAGAGGGTGAGATTTTGAATTATGTAAATCGGATAAAGGTTTCGAATGGAGAAGTAGGAATACGATCAAGGTTGTCCGATTTTTTATGGTCTGAATGATGTAATGTCCGGTTTAAGTGTAAATCAGACATGGCTTGATCGGGGTAATATTGAGTCTGTTCGGACTTGTAAATTGGACAAGGGACATGTGTTGTCTGAATTATTATACCGGCCAAGGCTTGATTGGGGATGAAGTCCGACCAAATCTATATTGACCAAAATTGTTAAAATTGACCGATTTTGTATTTTAACCAAAGTGTTAGTTCGAAATAAATCATTTTTAGAATATTCTTTTGTAAGGATAAAGAATGAGAATTTTTGATAAAGATGATTTTGAACTAAGGATATTCCGTTAGAACATTTATGATTGCGGTCTGTTCTAAATTAGAAATATTTTGGTAAAATGATTTGATAAGGAAATAAAGGTGACAGATCAATGAGAGGTGTACCATGAGATAAGAGTGGCATATCAAGGAGAGGTGTACCTTTGGATATAAGGGTGGCATTTGTACGTGTGATATATGAGATAAGTCTTACTATTATATCCTCTAAGATTACTGGGATTTTGAATCTTTATTTCTTTGTGACTTAAAGATTTAGAATCATGGTTCTTATTGGAAATCGTAGTCTGGATGTTATTAAGAGGATGATAACAGGTTTTGGCTTGATACTTTGAATAAACCTTGTTGTTAATTAAAAAAGTTTATAAGTGGCATTATGTAAAACCTGGTAGGTTCAAACCTATTTGGGTTTGGCTTTGGAATTTGAAAAAGTATTGATATTATGCTTTACCTGTTCATATATTTATGAGAGGCTGCTTTAAATAAGTTTTGGTGATCTTCACCCTGCAATAACATAGAAAAAGGATCACACTAGACCTTCTGGTCTAACCCTCATTTTGTAATTTTAAATATGTGTTGCAGGAAATACAGACGGTAAGGGGAAGGGGAAAATGTGATATTTTCCTGTATGCATATCTGTATGAAGATTTGTCCATAATGCATATAGTTTTGGTAGAAGAATGTTGATTACTACAAGAAATGTATTTTGAATTTTTGAACCATGTACTATGTACGATAGATTCTTGTACTGTGAAACCTGAGTGGTGTATAAACATGTATTCCTTCTGAATGAAGTACGTGTTACATGCAATGTGTGGTATGGGGTGTTACAAAAAGTGGTATCAGAGCCTGGGTTTAAGGGATTTAGGTATTTAACATCATGATACCTAGACTTAAACTATTTCATTTCATGTTAGGGTCCCGCACGTAGTTAGCATTATTGGAAATAAATATGATGAGTTGAAAGAATAGTGTGTAAGGTAAATTTTAATTACATCTAATGTAATTATGAATTTACAGGTACATATCTGGACTTGAATACTTCATTATATTTGTGAATGTGAATACGTGATTATTAACATTGAAATCTACAGATGTCTAGCCGAACGCGGAGATCTTAGAGAATGGCTCATCATGAGTCTAAGGAAAAGGAGGAATCACCCATTAATCTTCCAACAAGTACTTCTGGAAATAGAGGCCGGGGAAGAACAAGAGGAAGAGGCAGAGGAAGAAGCCAGACATAGGGAAGGGGTTGGGCTGAAATACATTCTGAGCATGAAGAATCCCACTCTAGGAATGTTTAGGAAGAACAAATGCCACACCCAGAATACATAACAAGAGACATACTAGCAGAGGAAATGGGGAAGTTAAGGGAAACTTTGACATCTATCATGCGAATACCGGCCAGGGTTGAAATAGAAAGAGTGGAAGTACATCCTTCTGTTCCAGTAACCCACAATAAGGAAGGAGACATCAAGATGTTCCTAACCTGTAAACCACCAACTTTTGTTGGGGAAAGGGATCTAGTAAAGGTTATGTGCTGGATTAAAGAGATCGAATCTGTGTTTAACACCATTCGGTGTCTAGAAGCAGATAAAGTTCGATTTGTTGTATTTGTATGAAAGTCTAATGCTCTGTTTTGGTAGGAAGTTGAGTCATTGGCCATAATAAATGTCTTACAAACACTATCTTGGGTGTAATTTGTAAACCGATTCAAAGATCAGTTCTGTCCCAAGACAGTTGTACAACAAATGGAGGAAGATTTTCTAAAGTTAGAACAAGGTAATGGAACTGTACGAGAGTATACTGAGAAGTTTATCGAGTATTCTTGATTTGCTGAACATGACATCTCGTCATAATCCAGGAAGGTGGAGAGGTATATTTGGGGTTTAAAACCTTCAGTCCGTAAATTTGTTATTGCTATGAACCGCACTACCTTTTCATTAACTATGGATGCGGCGGAAGTTACAGAACGAAATAAGAATCGGCAGTCAGAGGGTAAGATTGTTGAGAAAAGAAGATGGGAAGGACCTTCATCTAACTTCCGAGGGTCAAAATTAGTAAAGTATGATAATAGAACCGAACAGAAGGTTGGTGAGAAAGTTTGTGCTCAATATCGACAGATTCACCAAGGGGACTGTAAATCAGATCCAAGGAAGTGTTACAAATGCGGCGAGGTGGGTCATTTGTCAAGAAACTGCCCATCCAACAGAAGATGTTTTAATTGTAATTCCCCGAATCATATTCGACCCAACTGTCCGTTATTGAGAACTCCGCAGTTAACTATGGGGAATAATGTATTGGGTACTCGGGGAAGACCCAACGTACCCAGAGGAGGGCAAGGAGGGGCACGGGGTCTGTCCTTCCAGATGACAAAGAACAAGGCAGAGGTTGCACCCGATGTAGTAACAGGTACCTTTCTTCTGTATTCTATATGTGCTAAGGTGTTGTTTGATTCCGGTGCAAACTTTTCGTTTGTATCACCATCATTTGCTCAATCTGCATGTTTGAATTCTGTGATACTTGATGATGAATTAGTAGTTGACACTTCTAATAGTCAGGAATTTGTTACTAGTGTATTCAATAACTGTGTTATTGTTATTGAGGGATGTGAGCTACCAATTCGTTTGTTTCCAATGCCGATAAAAGAGTTTGATGTAGTAGTATGTATGAATTGATTGGCAGAACATCAGGTCAGTATTGTCTGTAATAAGAAAATGATAAGAATCATTTTGCCAGACAGAGGGCTAGTTGTTATCTATGGTGATCGCCAGAATCCTCATACTAGCCTTTTGTCTGTATTGAAAGCTCAGAAATGTATTCAAAAGAAGTGTCAGGGATGTTTGGCGTATATACTTAATGCAAAGAAAGAGAAAGGAAAGAAGGAATTGATTCTAATTGTTAGTGAGTACTGAAAGTCTTTCCAGAAGATTTGTCTTGTTTACCGCCAGAGAGAGTTGTAGAATTCAAAATTGATCTCTTACCTGGGGCAGCACCAGTAGCCAAGGCACCATACCGGTTGGCTCCATCAGAATTGAAAGAACTGGTTACTCAGTTAAAGGATCTGCATGATAAGGGATTCATTGGACCCAACACTTCGCCCTGGGGTGCTCCGGTCTTATTTGTTAAAAAGAAAGACGGATCTGTGCAGATGTGTATAGATTATCGAGAATTGAATAAATTGACAATCAAGAATAAATATCCTTTCCATGGATTGATGACTTGTTTGACCAACTGGTAGGGGCAAGTTATTTCTCAAAGATCGACTTAAGATCAAGGTATCATCAGCTTAAGGTCAGGGAGGAAGACATCGCTACAACAACTTTTCGAACTAGGTACGAGCATCATGAATTCTTAGTTATGCCGTTTGGTCTAACTGATACGCCCGCAACATTTATGGATTTAATGAATAGAGTATGTAAGGAGTATCTTGATAAATTTGTTATTGTATTTATCGATGATATTCTTATATACTCTAAAACCGAAGAGGAGCACGCAGAACACCTCCGCCTGATACTTGAACTTCTGAAAAGAGAAAAGTTATATGCAAAATTGTCCAAGTGTGAATTCTGGCTAAGAGAAGTTCAGCTCTTGGGTCATGTCATTTCAGAAAAAGGGGTGAAGGTAGATCCATCAAAGATAGAAGCAGTTGAAAAGTAGGAGGCCCCAAAGACTCCTTCTGAAATCCGAAGCTTTTTGGGATTGGCAGGCTATTATCATAAATTCATTCAAGACTTTTCTAAAATAGATGTGCCATTAATCAAATTGACTCGGAAGAATGTTAAATTTTAGTGGGAGAAAGAACAGCAAAAAGCCTTCCAGTTGTTAAAAGATCATCTCTGCAGTGTCCCAGTGTTGACTTTACCAGATGGATCAGAAGATTTTGTAATATTCAGTGATGTCTCGAAATTGGGATTGGGATGTGTTCTGATGCAAAGAGGAAAAGTGATTTCTTTTGCGTCAAGGCAACTGCAGGATCATGAGTAGCAGTATCCAACTTATGATATGGAATTGGCAGCAATAGTGTTTGCTTTGAAAATATAGAGGCATTATCTTATGGGAACAAAGTGTCAGGTCTACACTGATCATAAAATCCTACATCATTTATTCATCCATAAAGAACTGAATATGCGGCAGTGTCGATGAACTGAACTTGTTAATGATTATGATTGTGAAATCCTTTACCACCCAGGAAAAACCAATGTGGTAGCAGACGCTTTAAGTAAAATAGAAAGAAGTGGAACTATAAAGACCGTGGCGATGAGAATAAATTTTGTTAGACCCCATAAGTTTTATGTGTGGAAGTAATGAAGATAACAGGTGATGAAGAACCCAAAGGCCGATGGAAGACTTCAAGGCAAAACAACTAAGTCTGAAGAACAACCAGAGGGTTGATGAACTAACCAGATATGCGATGGAAAGAGCATCTTCATAGCCCCTCTGGGTACCAACACTTGGAGTTTTCCACACTAGTTCAACCAGAGGCATGCGATGAAGATATGAAGATAAGGTTGAAATAACGCCCCATGGAAGACAGTTGGAGATGACAAATCAACAGCTGGATTCTACAAAGTTTATCTTGTTTTGTTAATTATCCATGTTTAGATAAGCTTTATCTCTCCCTAGAAGATTTGCTAGATAGTCTCACTAGATAGTTATCTTCTTGTCTAGATTTCTAGTATAAATAGGTGGTTAGGCCTATTGTAATCTTTGACTCTTTTTACGTTTTTCACAATAATTGAAATAAAGTGAAACCTTTGACACTCAAGTATATTATTTGAATGTTCATTAATTGTTCTTGAGTGTTCATCATTTTATTCATCCAAACTATATAATTAGGTTATTTTTAACTTAATTATTAGTGTTATTGAGAGATTTGGGATCAACAATTGGTATCAGAGCCAATTGACTGTTTTTCCAATCAAAACGATCATTAAAATCTCTCTATTCGCCTTTTTCATTCATAAAAAATTCATAAAAGAACCTTCTCTAAAAACGTAAATTTTCTCTTCCAAATATTAAATGGCCAACTGGAATTCCGCTTACAGTGTTGGTTCCGTCACCAAACCTCCAACTCTTCAAAGAGAAGAGTATCCACAATGGAGGATACGGATGGTAAACTTTTTGGAAGGGATGGACATAAATCTTCTGCGATCTGTCATGGAGGGTCCCTATATTCCACATACTCTTGTCCCAAGAGTCCCAAGAACAAGCACCACAACAGAAATTCCTGCCTACTACACGCCCAAGGATGAGAAGAATTGGGATGAAGACGATATAGGGCGCATGGAGACTGATAAGAAGGCCAAAAGACTAATCATCATGGCCATTCCCAATGAAATCTTCCAATCCCTCGATGCATGCTCCACAACAAAGGAATTATGGGATGAGCTGGCAAGCCAATTAGAAGGAGGAGCAAAAACAAAGAAAAATTCTAGAGCTTAATGTCTCAACGAATATACCAACTTCAAGGCTTTTCCTGATGAACCGATTCAGAAAACGTACGATCGTTTCAACACATTGATTAATCAATGTCATCGAAACGATATCTCCAGGACGAAGGAAGAAAATAATGTTTTATTCCTTAAAAGTCTTGGCGATGAGTGGACACAACTGTCGATGTCTCTCCAAGCAAATCAGGACTTAGGCGGCTGGTCACTTCATGACTTATATGGAACGCTTGCTGCACAAGAGAAATATATCATGAAGAAGAAAGTATCCATCGGTGGACCCCTTACTCTTGCTGCTGAAGAAAAGGATGTTTCAAGGACCTCCACCAGAGACCACAAAAAAAGGAAAGAAAGCACTGGTAGTAGAATCAAAATTTGAGGACAAGACATCCGAATCAGATGATGATATCAAAGCCTTTGCTAAATCTCTGGCCTTGATCACAAAACAGTTTCAGAAGAAGTTCATCAAAAAAGCCCTATGAACGAAGAGACTTCAAAAGGGAGAAGTACCAGCCATCCTATGAAAAGAAGCTATCAAAATTCTATCAGAGGGAAGACAGAAGAGATGGAAGAGAAGATAGAGAAGATAGAAGAGAAGATAAAAGAGAGGAGAAGAAAGAAGACCGAGACTGAAGGAAAAATGATCTTCGCTGCTTTAGGTGCGGAAAAATCGGTCATTTTTCCAAAGAGTTCAAAAGACGACTGGTGAAGGATGCTGATTACTACAAGAATAAATATAAATACAATCCAAGAGAGCAAAGCCTAATGGCTGAAAATGAAAATTGGTTATCTGATTCTTCATCCGATGAAGAAGATAAGGCACTCATCTGTATGATGGCCAAGTCCAATGTAGAATCCGCCTCTGATTCTGATGATCAGGTATGTGAGTTTTCTATCGATAAAACCAACTCTGCTCCATCTAAGCTAGAGTTAAGGGTAATAAAACTTTCAGAGGACTTCTTGAAACTAAAAGAAAAACTAAATTTTGAAAAATCTGAAAGACTTAAAGCGGAAAAAGAAGTCAGTTTCTACAAAAGAGAGACTGATTTTCTAACCTGTTAGAACTGAAAGTCAATGTAAAATTGTATTCGTCTTGAAAGTTACTATTGTCTATAATTAAAATAGACATCGTGTTTGACTTTGTATGTAAAGTTTAACTTTGACTAGACTTTTATTGTTTGACCCTATAAATAGGGTGTTAGTCTTTGTAATCTTAGTAGGAAGCTTATTGTAAAAATCTGATTACGAAAAGAAAAGTTTGACTAGTTTTCTTGTGTTGACTTTCTCTCTAAATTCTCTCTATAATGTTCTTGAAGTTCATGTCAGATCTGTCATTATTGAAGAGTTTATATGAAGATTGATTGATTGTGGACCTATCAATTGGTATCAGAGCGGGATTGCACGAAATCAGTTGAAAGAAATCAGATTTTGAAGAAATTTTCAAAGATAATTTTTCTGTTTTTGGTTATGTTCTTCATTGTGCTCTTAATTTTTTTTTTGGTTTGATCCAATTTTTTTTAAAATCTCGTGTTTTTGTGTTAAAATCATGATCAAACTGTTCGTACATGTGTTGTGAATCTTTGTTAATCACAAAGTTTTGTGTTTTAATCATCTAATTTCAAGATCTGTTTGAATTTTGTGATTTTAAAATTTTTCGTATTCTTAATTTTTTTTTAAATTCCAGTTTTTGTTCCTTTTTAGATCAAATTTTTTCTGCTTTTGTGTTTTTCTCTCAAAGCCCAACCGGTTTTTGGCCCAAATGTTTTTAAAACAGCCCATCTATCTTTTAAATCGGACAACATCACAGATTCATCTTCATCGCCTAAATCACCTAACAGTTTCATCCATCTTCTAAATCAGACAGCGCGCTTGAGGGTTCTTAAGCGGATATTGCTAAATCGCTTGAGGGTTCTTGAGCGGACTAGAGATTGTTGCATGAAGTTTGAGCGATTTTGAATTTAGTGTTGAGCGGATTCAGATTGAGCGATTTTGACCAGATTAGAATCAAGCTGTGAACGGATTTCACTTTGTTTAGTGCGAGTGTTTTAGTCTAAGACTTGAGCAGATTAGTCCGAATTCGCATATCATTTGAGAGGATTAGTCCGAATTCGACCAACCTTTGAGAGGACTAGTGACCAGATTCGTACACCCCTTGACCGGACTTTGATCGGAGTTCTCTAAATCAGACAGCAACCTGTTTAAATCGCTCAAGGTAAATCGCTCGTTCAGTCTAATTTGGACTGTAGCTTCAATCGGATTTCTCAAATAGGTCAGTCTTGTGTGCGTTTTCTAATTTGGTGATCGATTTCTGTTAAACCATTCAAGAGTTTATGCGATTTTCTCTCAATTTTCTGGGTTGCAATCTGGGCAGCAGATGTTCCTTCATTCTATTTCAAGAAACCAGGTCTATCAAGATTACTGGATCTGTTATGCTTGTGAAGCTTTCGATTTACGACATTGCACAGGTTTAAGCTGAGTTTGTCTAAATTGATCATCAAGTCTGTTCAATTTTGCAAGTATCACAGATTCATTCTCTTTCTCAATACTTAGTCGCGAAGCTTGACCAGATGTTTAACCTGCATAGTGAATGATTTAATTTCATAGTTTGCTGTTCACAATTACGAATGCAGCAGTTGGTGTTCGATTGATATCCATCTGTTTGCTGCTTTCATTGCTTGAAAATTAAACAAGTCATCATCAAAGTATCTTGACCATCGACAATGGTGTTTTTGAGGTTCTCTCCACAAACGGAGACACCCATTTTGGAGGTATGAGAAAGGGGTAGATGCCTGTCTTAAAGACACATCACAGATTGCAGTACTTTTGCCTGATGTGTTGAAATTAATCTGTGCCTTGGCTGCCCATCGTAAATTTGCTGCATTATTTGTAGATCGTGGTGGTATACAAAAGCTTCTTGCTTTGTCGAGAGAGTCATTTCGATCTGTAATTTGAATCGCGAGATATGTCATTTGTTTGTTTTGTTTATTGTGATTGCTATCATTTTTTTATGTTGTGCTTGGTTTGAATAGTAACAGATGTAACGGCAAATTTTGTAGACCTATTTGATGTAACAGAGGTTGTGACACTAGCTTGATCTTTCTCCCTCGATCACCTGCATCAGATTAAGCACATTTACACTATTACCATCATTCGCAGCCTCATTAGCTTCCAATCCACTTGGCTGAATGCTGGCAGTACTGTCAGAGTGATTATATGTACCTGAAGTTGTCTTGTGTGCTGATTCAAGCTTGTAGTCTCCTGGTGGCATACAGATGTAGTTTCCTGAATCCAACATCAATTTACGGAAGAGATTGTCATTTTGTGCAAGAATTTTCAAATTACTTGCAAATGGTACCAAAGATGCTTAAGCAATGTGTCTGTAGAGGGTTGTGCTGATTGAAGATTAGTAAACCTGTTGTGGAGTGACCAAGCTGCAGGAAGTTCTTTGTGCAACCAAATTTGGTCAAGTCTTAGCATACTTGTATGTATTGTACTGTATCATCATTTCTATAATTGTAATCGTTTCTGTCGATTTGGTCTTGGAAAATTGTTTTGGGTTTATATTTTCTTGGGTTTATTTTTTTTCTAGATTTTAATTTTTTGGATCTTTGCTTATCTGTTTTGGTTTATGTTTTAAACTGTTTGAGAATTTTTTTAAACTGTTCTGCGTCATATAAACTGTTTTAATCAGTTTTAACTGTCTTTGACTGTTTTTAACAGTTTTTAACTGTTTTCAACAGTTTTTGACTGTTTTTACTGATATTTGACAATTTTTTTCGTTTTTCTAATTTCTCATCAGTTTTTAGTGTTTTTCTGTTATTTTTTTTTTGAGCTAAATTGTTCCTGATTTCTTTTATCTGATTTCATTGCATTAGATCTTGTAATTGATCAATCTTATTTTTTCTGAAATGGTAGTTTGTTACGAGAGAGAATACCGTGAGCTTAAAGAGAAGTACGATAAACTAAATTCTGAGCTTAACAAGAATATATCATAGACAATTCGTCTGATTGACTATAATGAAAGAAAGAAAGAAGAAAAGAGAGTTTTGCAAGAAAAGCTGAGCGATCTGATGAAAACTGTTTCTAATCCACAAGAGACGGTTAGTTTGAAGAAACAGATCGAAGAATTAACAGCTAAAGCGCATAGATCTGAATGACAGTTGAGTTTTTGGAGAGGAATGAAGGTTTAGAAATTGAGAAGATTTTAAATGCAGAGAGAAAGGAATTGGAGAAAGAAAAGAAAAGGTTTATTGATTTCGAGAAACGGTTTGGAGCTGAACGTATATCTTATGAGAATAAGATAAACTCTCTTGAACTGAATGCTAAAATGATATTAAAGCAAATCTCGGATTTTGAGCAGCTGATCATCTTGGAACGAGTCAAGAATGATAATGAAAAGAAAGACATCTCCGAAGACTGTCAGAGGCAATTACATAAATTATCTGAAAGCTTTGATCTAAAGCAGAAGACTTTAGACGAAGAGAAGAAGCAATTTGCTCTTGAGAAAAGAAATTATTCAAAGAAGTATACAACAATCGCTAAAAAGCTTGCAAATAAGAAAAAAATGGCTTGACATCGCCTCGGAGAATGATAAGAGTAGCTCAGATGAAGAGAAACGAGAGTTAATAAATCAGAAGGGAAAGTTTGAAATGCTTCAGAAGGAGTTAGAAGGTAAACTCCTGGACACTACAAGCAAATTGTCTGATCTAAAGAAGACCTTGAAACTGAGATGAAGATGAGAACTGAACTTAAAATTAAATTTGATTTAGTTACTACTGAAAGAGACCAGTTTTTATAAAAAGTCAAAGACTTTTCTTGTGCACAAAGTTTAATTGGTTCTCCTTCACAGTGTAAAACAAGCTCCCATAATTGTGGTAAATCAAACAGTTATTCGAGTAGTCCTAAATCTACTGTTTCTAAGAACTATTCTCGTTCTTCTAATCAGTATTATCAAGGGTACGTCATTGGATCACCCAATTATCATTCAAAAGGTAAAAGCATTTGGGTTAATAAAGCAGATTCTGTTTTATCTCATACACCTGTTATTATTAACTCTATTCTTGCTTGCATTATGAGATCCACTAATGATTTGATCAATCTTAGCAAGAGAAGAATTATGTGCTCAACATGCAGAACCAATAATTTTGTCAATAACAAAAGGTTCAACAGGTGGCATGGAGACAACAAATATCAGAACAGTTCAAAAGGTAAGAACAGGTATGATCACAATTATTGGTACGAATCATATTTTATTCCTGATCATCCTGTTCACAATGCTAAAAAGATTACATATTATAATGTTGTTCCCGAAAGGGTCTACAAGATAAGAAACAGTTTGTAGA
>NW_020201932.1:0-7558 GCF_001531365.2 Cynara cardunculus var. scolymus
GTGTGCTTCCAGTATTGTAATTGTTAACATTTTCATCTATTGAAAATCATTTGAAGCCTTCTCTTGTGTTCTTCAATCGTCTTCCCTGTGTTGTTTATTGATTTCTACTTTGGTTGATTATTATTATTTCCGCTGCATTCTCTTTGTTAAACAGATCATCCAAGTAAGTAATCTTTACCAAGAATCTGAGTTAATCGATCCTAACAGAAATACATGTTAGGGACAAAAAGAGTGTTTTATATGAATATATTGTACTAGATTTCAATAAAATTAAGAACTCACCTCTCATAGAGATACATCCACCTATATTGGACCGGACCACCATTTATAGCTTCATGTGTCAAATGTATCACGAGGTGTTCCATTGAATCAAAGAATCCGGGAGGAAAGACCTTTTCCAACTTGCAAATTGTTCGAACAATACTTGTTTGCAATGGAACCAAGTCATCTATGTGTAACACCCTTGAACATATCACACGAAAGAATGTGCACAACTCTGTTATTGCATCCCATCTCGAAGTTGGTATCATCCCTCGTAAAGCAATAGGAAGTAATTGTTGCATAAACACATGACAATCATGACTCTTGAAGCTATAAAAGCTAGAATTTTCTAGGTTCACACAACTCGGTAAACCGGTCAAGCTACATGCGCTTGTCTGGAAACTTCAACTTCTTCAACCATGCACACACTTGTTTTACTTGTTGTTTGTTCAAACTTACGATGACTTTGATTTCACTACTTTGTTGCCTGACATGGCAATGTGCAAATCCCGTCGATCGCAATGAATCTCTACATCTCTCCTCGCCTTTACATCGTCTTTAGTTTTTGACGTATCCATGACGGTGTTAAGAGATTCTCAAAAACGTTCTTCTCAATATGCATGACATCGAGGTTGTGTCGGATCAACAACGTCTTCAAATATGGCAACTCCCAAAAGATGTTTCTCTTTACTCAATTATGATTGGTTTCGAACCAGCTATTTTTTCTATTTTTTGAACTATATGGGAAACCCTCATAAACAGTTGGAAGGTGACGAACAAACTCCCAAATCTCTTCAATGATTACCTCAGGCGGTGGACTAGTTAACACCCTATTACCTGCCATAAATCCTTTTCGATCACGACGGAAAGGGTGTGTTCTAGGTAACCATCTCCGATGACAATCAAACCAACATGATTTCCCTCCATTTTTTAACTAGAAGGAATCCACCTCCCCCATGCAATATGGGCATGCTAACTTGCCATGCGTGCTCCAACCCGACAACATTGCATAAGCCGGGAAGTCGCTGACGGTCCATAGTAGTATAGCCCTCATCTCGAAACTATTCTTACGATATGCATCATACGTAAAAACACCCTCCGTATACAACATTTTTAGATCAACTATTCACTGCCTGAGAAACACATTCAAATTCTGAACGGGGCTCTTTCTACCAAGGATGACCAATGCAAGATCAATATACGAATCTTTCAAAGCCATCCAAGGAGGTAGATTGTAGAYGGTAATAAAGACGGGCCATAGTGAATACGAATTCGAAGTTAAATTATTCGGGTTGAAACCGTCGGTGCATAACCCAAGACGAACATTTCGGATCTTAGAAGCAAAGTTAGGATCCCTCATGTCAAAATGCTTCCAAGCAGCACCATCACTTGGATGTACCATTTCACCTGGTTCCGCCCGATGATCGTAATGCCAAGTCATCTCTTTCATGGTCATTGGAGACATATACAATCTTTGGAGTCTCGGAACAATCGGTAAGTACGTCAACTCTAAGTTAGGGACTTTATTTCGTCCACTTGTCTTGTAACGACTTTCTTGATGAGATGCATGACAATAGGTTTCACCATGTCCCCACCAAATGGTATAATCAGGCATGAAACCATATTTCATCAAGTGTAGTTACACGTCTTCTCTTTCTCTATAGGCTTCGTTTTGACACTTGGAGCAAGGACATCTGATGTGGAATACTATCCCATCACGTGTAGTTCCCCTTTCAACATAATCTTCATTGGCATAGGCAATGTCCAAAAAACCTTCCAAGTGTCTGACATAGGTCTGGCTAAGAGCCCCTCGATCATCATTCTTTCTATACATCCATCCTCTATCTGTCGACATATTCAATAACTACAACAAAGAAAGAAGTAGTTAGTCGACATAATCAACGTAAAAGTTTAGAAAAGTTTTGGATGACTTTAAAACTCTAAGTGTAACGGTTTGACTACTTGAAAGTCAAACCATAGGTGCGAATGAAATTGGCGGTCTTTGAACAAGTTGAGAAACCTACATGTAAAGTTTTGACTACTAGAAAGTCAAACCGTAGGTTTGGAGGAGTTTTAGATGACTTTAAAACTCTAAGTGTAACGGTTTGACTACTTGAAAGTCAAATCGTAGGTGTGAATGAAATCGGCGGTCTTTGAACGAGTTGAGAAGCCTACATGTAAAATTTTGACTACTAGAAAGTCAAACCGTAGGTTTTAAGGAGTTTCGGATGACTTTAAAACTCTAAGTGTAACGGTTTGACTACTTGAAAGTCAAACTGTAGGTGTGAATGAAATCGGCGGTCTTTGAACGAGTTGAGAAGCCTACATGTAAAGTNNTGACTACTAGAAAGTTAAACCGTAGGTGTGAATGAAATCGGCGATCTTTGAACGAGTTGAGAAGCCTACATGTAAAGTTTTGACTACTAGAAAGTCAAACCGTAGGTTTAGAGGAGTTTCGGATGACTTTAAAACTCTAAGTGTAAAGGTTTGACCACTTGAAAGTCAAACCGTAGGTTTAGAGGAGTTTCGGATGACTTTAAAACTCTAAGTGTAAGAGTTTGAACGAGTAGAGAAACCTATGTTTTTAAAAATTTCGCTGGCATAATGGCTATAAAATGAATATTTCCAAATGAAATAAGCTTAATGTTTGTCCAACAATTGGCAACCCAACTGCAAATATATATAATCAAGCATAATGTTTGCCCAACAATTGACAACCCAACTACAAATAACAAATTTAATTGATATGTTATTAAGTTGTGTGCTTTGTAAGATTGAAACACTTGAAAACCACCCACGTACTTTCACCTACCATACAATATGATTACAGAATAAAAAATAGAGTATTTGAAGTAAGCTAATGATTACCGCTATGTGAAACCATTTATCAGGGTGGACCGGATGGGCTGCCATAAAATGCTCATGGGCCATTTAGGGCTACTGGTCCAATGCCAACTTACTAGAAGTACTTATAATTAGTTCAAGGTCAAACAAACCTACTTGCACTAGTCTGGGCTCCTTTTGCTCATAGTTGTGAACCAGAAAATTCAGCCTTTGAAATGGATACAAAACAATATGATTAAAAAAATTGAGGAGAGGGTTTCACTTTGAAAAAAAAAGCTGACAGCCTGTTTATTTATTTTTATTTTTTGACAAAATAGAAAAAAATGATTAGACTTCCGTAGTACTTTCACTAGCATGCTTGAAGGAAAATGTTAAAAAAAATTACATGCTTAACTTATCATAACATTATCAATTACATCCTTCTCGTCCAATTAACATGAAACTTCATATATCTAAATACTCGATAAGATGGTCTAGGTTTGAGTTCACAGACAATGACTTCCTTCCAATATGAGTGAAATCTCAAAGCATTGTTATATATTGCAAGGAAACAAATCTAAACCAATTAATAAAGAAGAGGGAAAATGGTGCTATTGTTAATGTGAGGAGATAATTCAGTCATTTTATATTCCTCTCCTCCTTTATAGAGAACTGTGACAGTTTATATTTCACTAATTTTCTTCATCAATTTGCTTCACCTTTAACTTGTTCTCTCCAAAACCATCCATGGCCTCTATATCTCAAGCAAGTCTTGTAACAACTCTGCACTTTTGGATTTCCAGGTTAGGACCTTATTTCAGAATCTTCATTAGAAAACTAAGTCTTTTAGGATTAACCTTATCCAGAGTACGATCTGGAAGAGGTTGCCTATTCGATCAGAGACTCTGATGATAGCCACAGAGGCTCTGATGATAGCCACAAAGCCTCTGGCAACAGACACAGAGGCTCCGGTACTATCTACAGAGACTGTGTCTTTTCTCAGATACTCCGGCAACTCTTCACAGAGACTGTGTCTCTTCACAGAGGCTCTGGCATATCTTTGCAGAAGCTCTGGAGTCTTTTCTTCACAGAGACTGTGTCTCTTCACAGAGGCTCTGGCATCCCTTTGCAGAAGCTCTGTGTCTCCGCACAGAAGCTCTGGCTGCCCATACTTGATCATTCCAGTACGACAGATGGTCTTGTTCCAGACTTGGACACTTTGGTTATTTTAGATTTTTGGGTCTTATATTAAGGAAATGTATAAGTCCTTGGGCTTGGGCCTTTAGAGGCCAGCCCACTACTCTTCTAGAAGCCTCATATAAATACCCCCTTCCCTTTTTAAAACTCTTCATTATTCAAAGCTCTAGCCTTTTCTCGTTCTCCCTCTCTAAAAAGTTCATCACCTTTGAGCCAARCTCTTCTCCCTGCCAGTTTAGGATCGCTGCTGTGTTCAAATCGTTCTTTCTGCTTCSTCTTCAAAAAGGTATGCTCCTAAAGTCATCTATACCTCTTTAAAGTGTTCAAAGTCCTATTTTCTCTTCCTACTCAACTCAAGTTTCGGAAACTAAAGATGGTAAGATTATCCATCGAAGACATGCATATGTCTTCATCAGTTGATAATCTGTGACCCAGAAACCTTTCTAATCCCAAAAGAGAAGAAGAAAGTTCTTACATTCTAGGAACCGATTGCACTTTCGCGTGACTTGGGTCTTGCATGCATCACTAAATCAAAYCTTTCATCTTGTAGCTTTCCTAGACCCAAAACTTTGTAATTGTTTTCTTTTCATTTCTGGATCTTACTCAAGAAATGAGAATTTGGGGTTTTATTTATCTCTATTCCTGGAAATGTAGAGTCGAAACCATCCCCATTTGCTGCCATTCTTGGGCATGCAACCGGATTTGGGGAGGTGTGCGAYTCGAGGTTTTAATTGTTCTTGGGAAGGGTATTAAACCCACCCAAAATCTGCAAATTCCAACAGATGGCGGTTGCCATCAATCGCTTTGGAAGGGCATTAAATGATGCCATTATTTGAATTTTTGGAGATATTTGTTAAGGTTAATAATTAAAGTATCCGCTTCATTGGTTTTAGAATCTGGCGGATTGCGTTGATAAACAGTTTTTACCCAACTTAAGTTTTGGAGGTTTAGACGTTCTTATTAAGTATCGGTTACTCTGTCAGGAAGTCCGAGCAGGTGATAGCAGGCCTCGTAGGGAAACAATTGTTATTCGCCAAACAGTGAGTTCACGGCCCCACTTTTACTGCTTTTGTTATTTCGGGGGAAAAGCATGACAGCAAGCTTTGCATGTTTAATTCTTTGAAACCTCCAGACTATGGAACTGCATAGTCGGGTTTCTAAGTTGTATTTGTTACTATTTTGCACTATTATATAAATGCTAAATTGATATGCTTGAGAATATATGTTTCCAAGTAAAAGTCCYCGTCCGTACACGCTACTTGTTAACTCGGGTACATTCCCGGGCCGTGGTATTGTGGATAGCCGCTATTGTATTGACAGTCCCACCCAGAAAGGGGTGCACAATTACCTATGTTTTCTAGCCTAATCATGTGGAATTTGGACCACCGCTGAATTAGTGCTTTATYGAACCGTGGAACCTAAGTAGTGAACGGGCAACTTTTGGGTTGTTCGATTATTTATGGGGCCAAGTTGGTCAGGTAAGGCTCAGTAGCATCTCAACTATTTCATCGTATAAGATTTATATTTATTGAGTGCAATGAAATCGCATATGCTTGCTATTATTTGGTTTATGCATCTACTGTCTTTATGCATGTGAAAACYHRTGAAACTCACCAACTCTTTGTAGTTGACTCTGTTTTATGTCATGCTTTTCAGGTACTAAGTAAGTTATGTGGACTCTGGGAGCATTACTTGGATCACATCGATTAAGACAGTTTTTATTGTATTCGAAAATATTTTTGTAACCTTGGAATACTGTTAAGTCGATGAACTATTTTTTGTGAACCTTTGTAAAATGTGTTTCTCTTAAACTATTGCCAAGACTCGCTTGTCTGTTAGCATCCCGTGTTTTCGCTTTAGCGGGGTGTGACAGATTTGGTATCAGAGCCTTGGTTATAGAGAACGCTGGTTTTTCCTTAAACCATCGACTATAACTAAAATGATTTCTAAACGATTTTCAATCATGTGTTTAAAGAGGGCCTTGTTGTTACACATCGGTTAAGTAAAGCCTGATCATGTGCTTAATTTGTGTGTAATAAAAAGAACTTAATCGATCTGATTAGAGGTATGCTCTAGTTATGACACTATTATGAAAAGCATGAGCTTAGTCTCACTTTTGCGAATATCTGTTTCCTTGGATTAGAGGCACAGGTCAAGAAGACCAGAAACAATGAAGTTAGAATCATTACCTTCGCAGAAGCTCTGCCATAAGTGAATAAGATAACCAGAGGATCCATGCATGAGTTACATGAATGATAGCATAAGGGTTGCCACAGAGGCTCTGGTCCCGCTACCAGAGGCTCTAGTTGGAGCAAGATGTAGGATCAGAGGGTCGTTGAACCCTTAGTATATCTAATGAAATTGTACCAGAAGCTCTGGTAGGTGTCTTGTGATCAGAGGCTCTGGCCTCGAAAGCTCTGTGAGGAAACAGAGGTTCTGGTTTCATTAGCAGAAGCTCTGGTATAGAACTCGGGTGTTGTCTAAGGATTCTARCATGATTGTTGAGGCTTAGTGTTGTTTAGAAGTTTCCTCAAAACCGCTAAGCTCTTGTTAGAGGATATACCTTAGTAACCACGATTATTTATGTCACAGATCCTCTCGACGATGTCTTCAAATTCAAGCGAGTATTCCGTAGACGATTCCGGTTACGTAGTCGGTCGCTTCCAGAGGAACCCAATTCGTAACGAAGAGATAGATCCATATGACCAGGATGCGATTTCTAGTGGCACTACGGTCGCCCCACAGGTGTCCTGCCTACCCCCAATGGAGCCAGCCCCTAATGTTCCGTCGCGGACTCAGCAAGGACCAAGGATCAGACTCACGCCTCGAAAGAGTGTCTCTGTACCACAGAGGGTGATGTTTAGAAACTCACAAAGGGATGTTGGAGAGTCATCTCGACTCCAAGGTGGGAGCAGGATGACCCAAATTGTGAATGGAATACCGGCATCCTATCCGCAAGGAATGAAACCATCGGAAAAGGAATGGGTAAGGAGGATCGCGGAGGACACGCAGATGCACCAGACTCGGCTCGGTTATCACCACAACATCCTCAACAACCTATCGGAAATAGTGGAAGCACATCATCAGGGTATAGAGTGGAACGGGGAGATGGCAGTTGCCGCCATGCGAGAGATTAGGAAGTTATATAGGTGGCTGTTTGTTTTTAGCCTGATAATGCTAGCATTAGGAATGGTCATTGGATGGTTGTAGCTTTAGGAAGAATTTGGATTGGATTACTCTTTTGACCTGAAACTTGAAACTCTGTTTTGTATCTTTT
>NW_020201932.1:7590-8795 GCF_001531365.2 Cynara cardunculus var. scolymus
CATGCTTTTCAGGTACTAAGCAAGTTATGTGGACTCTGGGAGCATTACTTGGATCACATCGATTATAACAGTTTTTATTGTATTCGAAAATATTTTTGTAACCTTGGAATACTGTTAAGTCGATGAACTATTTATTGTGAACCTTTGTAAAATGTGTTTCTCTTAAACTGTTGCCAAGACTCGTTTGTCTGTTAGCATCCCGTGTTTCCGCTTTAGCCGGGTGTGACAAGTCTTTTTCTTCGAAAACAACTTAAAGGTCTCGCCGTTCTTTTGTTTCTAGGGTTCTAATTTCGATTTACCTTTAACTTGTTCTAATTATTGTGGTTACAGTTTCTTCGTATATTTGTTAATTATACATGTCTATATTCTTTAATAAATTTCCAACAAAACCAATTTCTTTTTTTTGCTATATTCAATTTTTTGTAAATTTCTTCTTTCCAAATTTCCAACCGAGTCTCCTTCTTAATTTAATTTTTTGTTCCTTTTTTCTTTCCAAATTTCCATAGTTAAAACAAAAATTTCCAAATTGCCATGGGACCCCGGTATCATCATCTTGGGTTCAATGTTGTGCATTGATGTTGTATTCAAGCAAGTTTCTCCTATTTTGTAATAGTTTAGCCTTTAATGTTTTCTAGTATAAATAGGATAATTAGAGTTGTAATTAGTGTTGAGCTAATCACTTTTGTAATCATTACAAGTCTTAATACAATACACTTGGGTGGAATTCTCTCTCTAGGTTGATCATCTACTTTATTGAAGATTATCTGATTTTAGTGATATTTGGGAATTACAATTGCGCTCATAATATGGAACAAATTGATGGATGTGACAACTCTGCATTGTGGGATTTCAGGTTAGTACTTTATWTCAGGATCCTGATTGAAAACTAAGCCTTTTTAGGATTTAGCCTCAGAGATCGTCTTGTTAGTCTGATTAGATCATGTTTCGACGGTAGCTAACCAAGTTAATTCATGCAAGCCAATTAGTCTTGAAATATTTCACAAAAAKATAAAGTTGATATTTTAGTCTCGTTCTTTTAAAATTCAAAAATTTTCAAAGTTTCAATTTTCTTTTATTTATTTAGTTGCCTATTATTATTTTATAGGAGTTGAGTTTTAAAATCTTTTGTCAAATTGTTTTGTTTGTTTTAGATTTTTGGGGCCTAGCATTTGGAAATTTAACATCTTGGGCTTGGGCCTTGGGAG
>NW_020201932.1:10325-31723 GCF_001531365.2 Cynara cardunculus var. scolymus
TTTCCATGCTTTTCAGGTTCTAAGTAAGTGGTTTGGATTTTTAAGGGAGCATACTTGAGCCAGGATCCATTAAGTCAAGTTTTTGATGTATTTGTGAACGTTGTGTAAATTCTAACTCCTGTTATGTCGATGAATCATTTTATTTTGAACAACTTGAAATAGTGTTATTTATGATATGTTGCTATGACTCGCTTGCCTATTACATCTTGTGATTCCGCTTTAGCGGGGTGTGACAATGGAGTTGGTCAATGTTAAGAGATTTCCTTCAAAAGCTAGGAAATTTGTGCCATTTCAAAGATTTCTTCAACATATTATTAAGGCAATGATGAACGCAAACGAAGATATTCCGGCCAGAGAAAGCAGTGAAGTTGGGTCGTCATTCATAATGCAAAGAATAAGATCTCATACAGAAGTTGAAGATCTGGACTCTATCATGGAGATTCCAACTGAGTTTTTTTCCTATGAAGATCAGAGTGCTCAATGTGTGATAGATTATAGGCGAGTTATAGATCCTATAGTTCAGCCAGAACCGGTTGAACTTGCCCCGAGATCTATCCATGTCTCAGCTGAAAGAGGGTATAGATACAGATGAGACAGTTCAGGTACATGGGGTACCTGAACAGGGTAGTGAGCAAAGAGAAAATGTAACTGAGAGGGGTAGTTTGACGAGGGCAGACTCTGATCTGCATCAAACTACAACAGATAGTACTTCCATAATTTCTTCAAGCTCGGAAGAAACAATATCAGATGATGAGGCAACTCAAGCTGATGATAATGCTGGTGATAATGATGATGACAACAATGATGATGATGATGATGATGTTCATCCTGCGGTTACTGAAAACATTCAAGTGGGCGCAATCATAGACAAWCTTGATGATATTTTTTATGCTAATCAATATCAACAAACATGTCCGAGTCTTCACAGCTTATCTTTTGATGTTGATTTTACAGATGACTTCGGCAATGATTTCGTTGAATTGCATCAATTATTGAATGATATACCAGATGAAGAAGATGAGGGAGCTCAAGTCGAAAATGTTGAGAAAATGAGTGAAGGGGATGGAGAAAAATATGGAGAGGGTGAGTGTGGAGCTCAAAATGAGGAGTATGCTCCTATCCCAGCCGAAACACTTAGTCGGGCACCCACATCTGCTATCGACATTCATTCGTTGAATGTTGATATTGAAACAGACATAGCTAGTCCAGCTATGCAAATGCACACCCCCCAAGCCACTCAATTGCTTCTCAACAAGCAATTGTTTCATCTTCACACGAGGATATAGCACATACTCTATTTGCTTCTCACTTGGACAATGTAGATATTGAAACTAGTAGACCTCTGTCCCAGTCTACGACTTCGATTTAGTGCACCTCGAGTCTAGAGCTGATACACATAGGTACATTTGAGTCTAGAGCATATGTTGCTCAATCCGCAGTTCTTTGTGAACTAGCTGGAACGACCCGAGTGGAGTCTATAGACTTTCCACAAGGACAGATTGGAAGTCCTACCAGTGCTAACATTTTGCCAACACTGAACATAGGCACAACAGTTGTCTCAACTGTAGTTACAACTAGTAATCTATATGATCCAGGTGTTATTTTACCAAACTTTGTGTCAAGAGAATATTTGGATGGCACCCTAAAGGCTGTCCAGAACACTATGACAGATCAGATCCTAAGTTTGAAGAGATTGTTAAAGGGAAAAGAGCCAGTATCTGAAGAACAACCATATGTGCCGTCACCACTGCCTGCTCCTGAACCTCCAAGGGAGGAAGAACAAATGGTGGATGAGCTGAAGTCGCTACTGTACGCAAAGTTAATCTCGAGTCAAAATCCTGATGCGGCAGACGTAGATTTGGTTGGGCTCTTAAGACAATAAGTAGAGGATAATTCTACTGTGAAGGCCTTAGAGTTTCTAGCTTTCCAGGACGTTATAGCTACTAATTTCTCAAAGATTAGTACTATAATTGCCTCTAACATGCAAGCACTTTCTCTTATGCAAAACTCCATTGATGCCTTAACCGAAAGGGTATCTACTTTAGATAACACTTGCCGAGCTCAAGCCACCATTTTGAAGAGAAGGCATGATGATCAGAATGATCCTGATCACCATGAGGGGGAGAGGAAAAGACAAAGGCTGGCTGAGTTGTCAATTGGTGCGGAAGGTGCTGCTGGGGAGCCAAAGTCTGAAAATGTTATTGAAGAAAGTCCAGTTCCAGCAAGTACAAGAGAACGGACTACTGGCCAAGAATCAGTTAAGAAGGTGACAGCTGTAGAGACAAATCCTGTGATCGAGCCAATGGTTGAAAAGTCGGCGGACTCCACAGTAGAAACAAGGTTGTTATTGGATTTGTCTGCTAACGTTGGATTCAATTATGTCTTCTCAAGAGAACTGGGTGGAGTTCAAGATTACAGTGAAGATATTGATAATATTGATGAGTCAGCTGATGTCTATTTTGAATTTGAAACAGACATCAATGAAGATGATCCTATTTTCCCGTTTCAGGCTGATCATCAAACTACTTCTGAACCTCCCACCACAGTTTCTCAAGGCACTTCTGATACTTCCAAGATGGCATTTGATCCTACTGAGATTTTCTCTAAACATTATGTGCCATTCGCAATTCGTGCTAATGTTCCAGGTTTTGACAGAGCTCGGATAAGAGAACCTTTTCTTAAAGACATTTATTTTGGCATTTTCATCCGTCACCGAAAAGCTTTAAGTGGTGACAGAATCCTTGGGATTCACAAAGAGACTCGAGAGTATCGTACTGAATACAATCATTTTCTGAAAGCCAAGTGCCAACCGATTAGTCAAGTACGAACCAGACATCGCATCGTGTCTATCAAAAATGTTGATGCCAATAAACTCATAAGAGTTTGGTATCCAGTTTTTACCGTTACAAGACAAGATGGACGCATCTGGACGTTTAGCGAAGCTGACTTCCCAAATCTCTACCTTGAAGATCTGGAGCATCTTTACCATGAACTTCGGGATCTCACTGTCACAAGAGAAGGAGCAGTTGTTGGTTTAGAAGCTATAAAGAGATACTTGAAGAGTCATGTTAAATTGTCTTTGTTCATTGATGTTCAAATGGGCTTTGAAGGTAATCAGAAGATTATAAATTTGAAAAGACCTGATCAAGACATTGAAGACATTGAAGGCTATCCTCTCTTTACCATTCTTGAAGATCCAGAGTTTGGGGTAATATATGATGGTGCAGACAGAGCTAAGAGGTTTATGAGGTTTAGTGAGCCAAATAAGTACTCTGACGGTACTATCAAGCTGGTGAGAAGGGATCTTGAGAAAGTTAAAGCTGACAATGATAAAGTTGTAGAAAATGAAAGAATGAGTCCTAGAGAAAGGTATCTTCTGATCAGTGCGTTAAACCTTTTGGATGATAAGTTGCAGTATCGGAGTGCATTAAGAAGAATCGAGACTCACTTTGGCCTTAGAAAGTCAAGATTCATTATTTCTCGTGCTTGAATCCAAAGGGGGAGAATGTTGGGTTCAATGTTGTGCATTAATGTTGTATTCAAGCAAGTTTCTCCTATTTTGTAATAGTTTAGCCTTTAATGCTTTCTAGTATAAATAGGATAATTAAAGTTGTAATTAGTGTTGAGCTAATCACTTTTGTAATCATTACAAGTCTTAATTACAAGTCTTAGTACAATACACTTGGGTGAAATTCTCTCTAGATTGATCATCTACTTGATTGAAGATTATCTGATTTTAGTGATATTTTGGGAATTACACATCATTCTTCTCTTCTCCCTTTTTTCTTTAGATTTGAACTTTCTGAATTTTTCTAAATTTTTCGTCTAAACACCAAGATGCATAAATCATAAGTAAGTTTGAACAAAAAGTAAAGAAATAGAAGAGAAGTAAGAAACAGAAGAGAAACACAAATCACACAAACCTTAACACGATCTGGACAACGAGGACGGCGGTGGTCGGCGACGACGACGGCGGTGGTCGGCGACGGTGAGCTCCCTCTCTCTCAATCTCTCAAACGCGAAGTGAGCTCCCAACTCTCTCAATCTCTCAAACACGACCTGGAGTGGAGGCTTGACCAATTTTTAATATATGGATATCAGTAACGGATTTCCGAGGAAAATTCCGTCGCTAAAAAGGTAATTTTTTTATTATTATTTAATTTTTAAATTACTTTTTTAATTAATAACTATAAATTTAATTAATTATTAAAATATAAAATTATGAAACCAAATAAATCCCATTAAGGACCATTAAACCGAATAAAGCCCATTAAGGCCCAATATAACCGAATAAAGCTCATTATATAACCGAATAAAGCTCATTAAGGCCCAATAAAACCGAATCAAGCTCATTAAGGCCCAATAAAACCGAATCAAGCCCATTAAGGCCCAATAAAACCGAATCAAGCTCATTAAAGCCCAATAAAACCGAATCAAGCTCATTAAGGCCCGATAAAATAGAATAAAACCCATTAAGGCCTGATAAAACCGAATCAAGCCCATTAAGGGAAAATAAAATCGAATCAAGCCCATTAAGGCAAAATAAAACCAAATAAAGCCCATTAATCCCAATAAAAAATAATAAAACCCATTAAGACCCAATAAATAGATTAAGGTCCAATAAAACCGAATAAAGTTCCTTAAGGTCCAATAAAACCGAATCAATCTTATTAAGGCCCGATAAACTCAATAAAGCCCAAACAAAACCCAATAAATGGGTTAAGCCCCAATAAAAATAAAGCTCATTAATGCCCAATAAAACCGATTAAAGTCTCTTAATGCCCAATAAAACTGAAAAAAGCCCATTAAGGCCCAAGAAAAGTGAGTAAAGCCCATTAAGGCCCAATAAACTCAATAAAGCCCGGTAAATGGATTAAGGCCCAATAAAACCGAACAAAACCTAATAAAATAGGTTAAGGCTCAATAAAACCGAATAAAGCCCATTAGGCCCAACAAAACCGAATAAAGTCCAAGAAATTGAATGACGACCCAATAAAACCAAATAAAGTCCAAGAAAATTGGATTACGACCCTACAAAACCGAATAAAGTCCCTTAAGGCCTCGTAAAACCGAATAAAGCCTAATTAAACCGAATCGACGGATATATATACATCGATGCAATTATGGTTAGCAACCACCACACATCTATATACATCGTGTATACATATGTATATAACATGGACTGACGATTATATATACATATAACAATTACAACATCGTGTAAACATATATATATATATATATATATATATAACACGGGGCGACGGGTATATATACTTATAACACATGCACATGTGTACATATTATACACATCGCGGTTAGCAACCACAACATATATATATATATATATATATATATATATATATATACAAATAACACATATACATGTATACATACGGCACCAACACATAAAGATATGTACATATAACACATAAAAATGAGAAAATAGGAAAAATATAAAAATCCATCGCTGATCTGCAGGGGATCAGCGAGGGAAATGGCCAAAAATTGTTTCCCTCACTGATCAGCAAGGGATCAACGAGGGAACTTATTTTTTGACAATTCCTTCGTTGTTCCCTTGCAGATCAGCGAGGGAATTGTCCTATTTTCTTGTTTTTTATGTGTTATATGTACACATTTTTTATATGCAGGTATCATATGTATACATGTGCATGTGTTATAAGTATATATAGCCGTCAGCCTGTGTTATATACATATGTTTACACGACGTTGTATGTGTTATATGTATATATACTCGTCGCTCAATGTTATATACATATGTATACACGATGTGTACTGGTTGCTAACCTCGATTGAATTGATGTATATATATGTTTAAACATATGTGTATATGTGAATATATAGATAATGTGTGTCCTTCCTCGGCCAACTTAGTCGCTCAGCCTTATACCCGGACTTTGTTCTTGGACAACTCCTTGTCCGGATTGCTTGCATTCCTCGGCCAAAGGCAGTCGCGATTTGGCCTAACCCCGGACAACCTCGTGTCCGATTTCAATCATCATCGACCAACGACCAATCTTTCCCGTGTCCGGAGTTGCATTCCTCGGCTAAGAGACTTGCAATCCCCGCCCATCCCCGTGTCCGAGCTAGCCTTCATCGCCCAATCCCTTGTCCGTATTCAAGTGTACCTCGGCCAAGATCACATTTGATTTTCAGACTTAGTCTATTTTCAAAGCATCTTCAAGATTTTTCTATTTTTGTCAAGATTTAGCCAATTTTTTCATTTTTTTATCCGATTTTGAAGACTTTTTGACAAAACTTGTATTTTTCAAACTGTGTTTATCCTGATTTCAGTTTTTCTTCCTTTTTGATCATTTTTATCTGGATTTCACGTTTTACCTGATTTTCTTCAAATTTACTGATTTTTGAGTAGTTTTAAATGTTTTGAACTGTTTTTAACTGTTTTGAATTGTTTTGTGTCGCGTGAACTATTTTTGATCAGTTTTAATAGTTTTTAAGTGTTTTTAACAGTTTTTGACTATTTTTACTGATTTTTAACTGTTTTCACTAATTTTCTGATTTCTAAACAGTTGCTAAGTTTTTCTGAGAATTTGGAGATTATTGATTTTATCTGAAGGATTTTATTGAATTGTGATTTCTTTGACTGATTTCAGACATTGCATAAGATTCTTTGATCAATCTTGAATTTTTTTTAAATGACAGTTTTTCTTGAGAAGGGGAATAAGGAACTGAGAATTAAGGTTTTTGAGTTAGAAAATAGTGCAAAAGATTACAAAGATAAATATATAAATATGTTCTATGAAAATCATGCAAATGAGGAACTTGTTACCAATTTAAGAAAGGAGCATAAAGAAGCCATAAAACAACTTGAGAACGATTCCAAGTTTTGGATTAGCAAACTTGAGAAATCTTTGGATGTTGTAAGAAAAGAGTGTGATGAAGAATTGAAAACTTGGAGTATATCAAATAAAAATCTGTTCAATAAACTTCAAGAAGTTCAAAATGCACTGAATGCTGAAAGGAACTCTCCAGAAAGGAAACATACAGAGAATGAAGATTTCACAGAGAAACTTCATAAGTCTGAGAATGAATTGGGTGAGATAAGGAAATTACTGGAACTAAAAAGAAAAAAGGTTTTCGAAGCTGAAAAGAGTTTAAGTACTTAAAGGATAGTTTTTGAGAAAGAGAAGAAGAGAATGATCAAAGTGGAGAAAGGATTTGATTCTGAACATATATCTTTTGAGAATAAAATTAACTCTCTAGAGCTGAACTCCAAAATGCTGTTAAATCAAATTTCTGATTTTGAGCAGCTAATCATCTTGGAACGAGCCAAGATTGATAAAGAGAAGAAAGAAATTAGAGAAAAATGTCTGAGCAAGAATCTTGAACTATCTGACTACATTGCTCAAAAGTAGAAAGCTTTGGATAAAGAAAAGAAGTTGTTTGCTCTTGAAAAGAGAAATATTGCTAAGAATATGCAGCAATTGCCAAAGAGCTTGTAGAAAAGAAGAAATGGCTCGACATTGCTTTTGAGAATGAAAAAAGCAGCTCAGATGAAGAGAGACAGGAGTTTGCTAAAGAAAAGAAGATGTTTGAGAAGCTGAAGAAGGAGTTAGAAGATAAACTTCTGGATACTACAAAGAAATTTGTTGTTCCACTTTAATCAATCTTCACACTTCTAATACAAATCCATGGTAGAATCAAAGATATGAACATTCAAGAACAATATGAGAGAGATGAGAGGAAAAGTCAAATCTTCAAATCTAGTCAAACCTCTTATTACGTATAAGATATTACAATGAAAGCTTCTACCAAAATTACAAAGAATAAACCCTTTATATAGGGTCAAACTTCTAGACAAAGTCAAAGTCAAACTCTCTAAGAAAAGTCAAACACGATGACTTTTATACAATTATAGACAAAATTAACTTTCAAGATGAATACAATTTAACACTGATTTTCAGTCCTAATATTCTCCCCCTTTGTATTCAGACTTGAAAGAAATTGCGCGCTTTGAGTCTCGTTTGAACTTTGTAGCTTTAAGCACTCTATGTCTTCTTCAAACAATCTCCAACTTGAAATTTTTAGACAATCATTTGTTGAGAAAGATCTTCTAACATTCTTCCCCTCGAATGTAGAATCGCGATGATCTTCTCTTTTAACAATGTAGATCAGAAACAATAACGAACTTCAGAATTGATCTTCAGTAAACTGTTGTAAAATTGATCTTCAAATTCAGTAACTCTCAGCCATTGTAGCATAAGAATAATCTTTGGTAATAATCTCCAGTCGCATTCCTTTTGAGTCTTTTGCCAATTTTGATGTTACTCCCCCTTGATCTTTATAACAAATTCCCCTTATAATGTTTGGAATTGGACATTTCATTCATTATTACATACTCCCCCTTATGATGAAATGAGAATTATTACATCTTACAGAAGAATGAATGAAATTTTCCGCGAAAGTCGTCAATTCATGGAATTGTAAGTAGATCTTTTCAAATCCACTTATTTAATCTTTTTAGATTAAGGGAATGGGAAGATAACAACCAATTTCAATGTATGAAATTGTTTTCAATCTTATAAAAAGATTGGCCTGTGAGTATAACAGATATACTCAGTACAACGGATGTACTGTATATATGAGACTTTTTGATGTTCATCTCACCAGGTCTTCCATTCAATCATCGGTAGCTTAAAATTAGCATATCTATGAATGTTTTGGCAAAATAACATATAAAATGCAAAAACTGTGTAGTGTAGAAAGATAAAGCAACGAATGCTTTTGTTTAGTCTCAAAAAGATAAATCGTGTGGACTAAGCAAATTTATCAGACTCAATTAGTGAACAAAAAGACTTGAAGGGGGGGGACATATATCCTTCTGATTCAATATCAACTTTCTCCAAAAGAGAAATTGATAGATGATGARCTGCGTGCCCCAAGTGTTATTGAAACACTTATCTGTTGAGAGATAAATGAGTAGCTGGTGGGGTTGTGACAAAAATTGGCATGGGCTTTGCCTTTTTCAATATTAGTGTCGAAAGAATTGAGAACTTATAGATTGTGTGGTATGCCCGGATTTTAGAAGTTTGGAACATGATTCTTATTTTCTTTTAATCCTGACACAACTCTCATCAATTCTTTTAGCTCACAACAACTCCCCCTCTCTTTTTCATTTTCAGCTCACAAACCCTTTTGTATTTAATCTCACTCAAATATGGTTGTCCTCTTGGATAGATTTGTCGGTTCTGACATTCCATAGAGGTATTTTTGATAAGCAGTCAGTCCCACCTAAAATTTAACATTATGCACAGTTGATCACAAACAGTTGATCAAAAATATTATTGCAGATAAGCACAATAATCAGATAAAAATTGATCAAGAAATTTGGTTTTTAAGCACAATCAATAAAGGAATAATGCGACAACGATCAGATTATTCGGTATACGAGAGAAAATGAATGAAGATCTGTAAGAACGAGTTTACAGATTCTGATTAAAAAAATGAAGTATATATCAATTAAGGTAAAAAATCAGAAAAATCAACCTTTGAATACAAACAAGCGTATTATCACCGAAAATGATTTTCGTATAARAKWCGTGATAATAACAGTTTGAAGAATAGCTGAAACAAGTATTGGAGTTACGTACGATGAGAAATTACGCAAGTAAAATCTCAGAAAATACCTGTTCAGAGAATGTACTCGTTTTCACAAAACAGTTCTCTTTCCAAAAACTTTTATTAAAAAGATTTCTAGAGAATCCCCCTAGAAAAATAGATTTTAGAAATGTTTCAGTTAAGCTTAAAAGAAAAAAAATGGAAACACTTTAAGCATGGGTCCTAAACTGAGTGTTTAGAAACCACACTCGGTAAAGCACGGGTCCTGAACTGAATTGTTCAGAAGCCTTGTTTGGAACATATTACAACTCCCCCTGTATTAGTGTATCATTGATATGATATTCTGATCAGCACAAATTTGACACACCTACAAAATCAGATCAAATAGATTTTGGTACCCAAATAAATTTGGGTCCTATTTTGTTAGTATCGGGCTGGGGTATGTTGTAACTTCCAAACTATCTATTTCTATTAGATATCTTCTTTTTAGCACTTTGAACAGGATGATCAAATACAATATATGATCCATACCAACTATTATAATCATACATGTTCTTACCTTTCCGGTCCTTCTGATCTCTGTTGTCTATACTCCTCCATCTGTTGTATGTCTTCTTGTTCACAAAATCTGTTGATTTGCATGTGGAGCACATGATTCTTCTCTTGCTAAGATGAATCAAATCAGTAGTAGATCTTACAAAACAAGGAAGATGATTAGTAACAACAGGGGTACGAGATGAAACAGATTTAGATTTACTAACCCAAATGCTTTTAACCTTAGAAGAATAATTGGGTGATCCGATAATATACCCTTGATAATACTGATTAGAAGAACGAGAATAGTTCTTAGAAACAGTTGATTTAGTGCTGCTTGAATAACTGTTCGATTTGGAACAGTCATAGAAGCTAGTTTTACACTGAGAAGGAGAACCAATTGAGCTTTGAGCACAAGAAAAGTCTTTGACTTTCTGTAAAAGCTGATCTCTTTCAACAGTAACTAAATCAAACTTATTTTTAAGTTCTGTTCTGATCTTTAGCTCAGTTTCAAGGTCTGTCTTCAGATCAGATAATTTCTTTGTAGTATCCAGGAGTTTACCTTCTAACTCCTTCTGAAGCATTTCAAACTTCTTTTTCTGATTTATTAACTCTTTAATCTCTTCATCTGAGCTGCTCTTTTTATTCTCAGAAGCGATGTCAAGCCACTTTTTCTTATTAGCAATAGATGTATGTTTCTTTATAGTATTCCTCTTATCAAGAGCAAATTGCTTCGTCTCTTTGTCTAAAACCTTCTGTTTTAGAGCAATGTTGTCAGATAATTTCTGTATTTGGCTCTGATACTCTTTTGTGATATATTTCTTCTCTTTATCATTCTTGGCACGTTCCAAGATGATCAGCTGCTCAAAATCTGATATTTGCTTTAACAACATTTTTGCATTTAGCTCGAGAGAGTTTATCTTATTCTCAAAAGATTTTCGTTCAGATTCAAATCTTTTCTCAACTTCAATAATCCTCTTCTTTTCTTTCTCCGTATCTTTTCTTTCAGCATTTAAAACCTTCTCAGCCTCTAAAACCATTTCCTTTTCTAGTTCCAATAAATTTTTTTATCTCAATCAAATCATTCTCATATTTATGAATTTTCTCAGTGAAGTCCTTAGTCTTTGTATTTTTCCTCCCAGATGAGTTCCTCTCAATTTGCTGTTCAGATTCAGATTTGTTAAGTTTATTGACTAAATCTTGTTTTATAATCTTATTGGAACTGCTTATCTCATCCTCTAATTCTTTTCTTGTTGCATCCAAAGTTTTTTCAAATTCGCTTATCTTCTGCAAGGAACCTTCTTCAGAATTTTCCTTCAAAACTCTATTCTCTCTTTGCAGATCCTTAATGAATTCCTTATCTGCATAATTTTCATCATACATATTTATATATTTCTCTTTATAGTTATCTACTCTCTTTTCCAATACAACAATCCTCTCTCTCAATTCTTTATCATCTCTCTCAAATGAAACTGCCATTTTCAAAAAGATTGATTTAGGATCAAATGCGATGAAATCAGCTAAAAGAAATAAACAGTTAAGCACAAAAAAAGCAAAATAGAAAAAACACAAAAACTATTGAGAAATCAGAAAAACGACGAAAAACCGTCTAAAATCAGTAAAAACAGTCAAAACAGTTAAAAACAGTCAAAAACAGTTAAAACTGATAAGAAACAATTTATACGACGCAGAACAGTTCAAAAATTTCTCAAACAATTAAAACACAGACCAAAACAGATAAACAAAAGACCAAAAATTAAAATCTAAAAAAAATTAAACCTAAGAAGATACAAGCCCAAGATATCTAATGTGCCTATGACCGAATTACAACAAAACCGGACAAAAGATCTATGTTTACAGTTTCAACATTGCTAAGAAAGAATTCCTAATTTCTGTTTACAATCATACAATTTCAAAACTTGAGCAAGATAGACAACAATTCTCTTGTAAACACACAAGCTCCTTTGCAATTCCTTTTTCTAAGCTCCCTCACCACTGGATACAAACCCTAGATGGTGTCTAGGTTTAGCAGAAGGCTCAATAAAGTCTCATCATCCCCTGTCAAGCCAAGAATTTATAATACCTGTCAAGCCAAGCAATTTACAAAACCTGTCAAGCCAAGCAATTTACAAAAGATTGAAAAAAAAAATAGACGATTAAGATATCCGGCTGTTTGTGAGTAGCAGCTGAAATTCCAATCAAGCTTGCTTGATCTTTTCAATCTGTTCCTCCAAGTTTGTGTGAAGGCAGCAGTAATCAAAAAACCATTACCTTGAAGTCTGGTGAAGAATGGAAAGTAAGACAAAAATATTCCAGGTGCCTGTCTGTCCATAGGCAAAAATGGTGCAATTGAAACCTTCTAAAACTTCATGTACAAATGGGATAACAACTTGTTCATACAAGTCTTTTTGCTGGGCTATAGAACCAAAAAAAAAAACTTTGTCAAACGTAAAAACCCTATCTATTTGTTTCCCAACAAAGCTCTGTGAAACTGCAACTTCTTGTTTATGAACAAACAGTACAATCTGCAGAAGCCTGCTGTTGCGTTTGTTAGTTTATCCTCACCACCAGCAGTTTGAAAACATGAATCAGTTTTTGGCCTCAATATCCCTCTGCTTTCCACTCTGTATGCTGTCAATCTTGTACCTCCAATCTCCACACCAACAGCTTCAAGAAAGCTTCAATATCACAGAATCTGTTGTGAGCTCTGCGTTCAGCTACAGGGTCAGTTCTTTGAACATAATTCCATGAATCCTAACCAAAATGTTGGCTTACCTAATATGCAAGTTATTCAGGCACTACAAGCAAAGAATGTACAATCAATTCAGGAATGTAGCTGTTTAAACTGGAGCAGCATCTTTGGTACAAAACATATGTGATAAATCTGCACCAATTTGAGGGCCAAAATAGAAGAGAAGTATGGTGCATCAGTATATTCACAGCAACCACCTATAACAACTATCTTTCCAGCTTGGCCTTTCTGTATACCAGCATCACCATCATAGCTTACTATTTCATGACACCACAGCTTTGACGTACAGTATCAAAACAGCTAAGTTAAGACTTGAAATTGATTAGGGTAGCAAGTAATTTAGTATCAAGTCTCCTCCAGGTCCAAGACTAAGACCTCAATATGGTGCACAATAAACTTCAAAAACAGATGAATGATGAACTAGAAACCAGTCAATCCTTGAACCCTAAGAGTACCTTAAGATATCCGGTTACACACTCTCTTTGATAATGTTCGGTTTTCACAACACAAACTCAATAAAATCAGGCGATTTATGTAAATTGATTACATACAAAACAGTTTAGTGTCGAGCGATTTTTGAAACAGAATGAACAATACCTGAGCAATTTAGTGAACACCTTACAACAGTCGACCCTTTGTGCGATTTAGAAAATCCGGTCAAGAAATAAACCAATGATTTAGCCTGAGCGATTTACCAGACTCCGATCACTACTCGTGCGATTTGCTAGCTAAATCGTCTACACCTTGATCGATTTATATCTTTGTTTGCTTGAACTTCCCCGATACAGAAATATCCGGTCACCAGCTAAATGAACTGCCGAGCGATTTAATGGAATCCGCTCAAGCTACTGTTAAGACAAGCTGGGACAAGGTCTATTTGTGAAATCCGATTGAAGCTGCTGTCCGATTTACCTCTCTCCGGTCACGATCTGAGTTGTGCCCTTTCTTATCCGCTCAAAACATGTGCGATATCCTCCCTTATCCGCTCAAGTTATATCTGATTAACACAACTAAATCGCTCAATAAGTCAGCGATTAAAGCACTAAATCGCTCAACAGTGTGAACTCCCTAGTCCTCTCAAGCTCTCTCCGATTTAGATTACAGTCCGCACGAACTGTGTCCGGTTTAGACCCTTGATCGCAGACTGTATCCGAATTACCTCTTGATCGCATAGGCTGTAAGCGATTTTCCTCTTGATCACTAAATATTCTGCGATTTAAACCCTTATTCGCTCAAGGCTTCTGCGATGATTTGAGCGATTTACCAAAAAAATTGAATCTGGCAAAGTGAGCGATGTAGAAGAAGAACTAAAAATTGGGCTGTTAGATTGCTGGGCTGAAATGGGCCTAAAACACGTTGGGCTAAGCAAAAACACAAAACCAATACAAAAGTTAAAAAAATGGATCAAAACTCAGGTTTTAAAAAAACAAGAACACGAAAAAAAAATTAAAAACACTAAAACGATTGAATCTTGAAAAACAATGATCAAAACGCAAAAATTTGTGAATAACAAAGATTCACAATGAATTTCCGCACAGATTGATCACTATTTTAACACGAAAACACAAAAAAAAAAAATTAAATTTTTTGGATCAAACTTTAAAAAAAAATAAGAACACTAAGAACACAAAAAAAATCCAGAAAAATATCTTCGAAAAAACTTCAAAAAATCTGATTTCTTCTTCGTGATTCCTTGCAATTCCGCTCTGATACCAATTGTTGTTTTACTTTAATCAATCTTCACACTTCTAATACAAATCCATGGCAGAATCTAAGATATGAACATCCAAGAACAATATGAGAGAGATGAGAGGAAAAGTCAAATCTTCAAATCTGGTCAAATCTCTTATTACGTATCAGATATCACAGTGAAAGCTTCTACCAAAATTACAAAGAATAAACCCTTTATATAGGGTCAAACTTTTAGACAAAGTCAAAGTCAAAGTCAAACTCTCTAAGAAAAGTCAAACACGATGACTTTTATACAATTATAGATAAAATTAACTTTCAAGACGAATACAATTTAATACTGATTTTCAGTCCTAACAAAATTGTCTGATCTTAAGACAGAACTTGAAACTGAATTGAAAATGAGAACTAAACTTAAAGAGAAGTATGATTTAATTGCTGATGAAAGAGACCAACTTTTAAGGAAAGTTAAAGAGTTTTCATATGCTCAAAGCTCAACTGGTTCTCCTTCCAGCTTTTATGACTATTCTAAATCTAACTGTTATTTAAGCAGCCCTAAATCAACTGTTTCTAAGAACTATTATCGTTATTCTAATCAGTACTATCAAGGGTATGTCATCGGATCACCCAATTATCATTCTAAAGTAAAAAATGTTTGGGTTAATAAAGTTAAATCTATTTCGTCTCGTAACTCTGTTGTTACTAACCATATTCTTCCTTGTTTTGTAAGATCCACTAATGATATAACCAATCTTAGCAAGAGAAGGATCATGTGCTCGACATGCAAAACCACTGATTTTGTGAACGGGAAAATGTACAACAGGTGGAATGGAGACAACAGATATCAGAAGAACTGGAAGAATCATAACAGGTATGATAATAACTGGTATGGATCTTACTTTATATATGATCAACCTGTTAAAAGTGCTAAAAAGAAAACATCTAATAAGAATAGATGGTTTGACAGTTACAATATCCCACAACCTGATACTAACAAAGAATGACCCAAGTTCGTCTGGGTACCAAAATCTGTTTGATCTGATTTTGTAGGTGCGTCATTACTATGTTGATCATAATATCATGTTTATGTTGCACAGATACAGGGGGAGTTTGTAATATGTCCAAACTAGGTTTCTAAACACTCAGTTTAAGACCCGTTCTTAAACAAACAAGGCTTCTGAATAAATCAGTTCAGGACCCGTGCTGAAACAATGAGGCTTCTAAACACTCAATTTAGGACCCGTGCTAAAAATGTTTTTATTTTTATTATTTTGAGCTGAACTGAAATATTACTTAAATATATATTCTAGGGGGGTCTCTAGAAATTCCAATAAAAGTTTTTGGAAAGTGAATTGCTTTCTAAAACTAATACATTTTCTGAGCAGGTATTTCCTGAGATTTTACTTGTGTAATTTCTCATCGAACATATTTCCAATACTTGTTTCAGCTATTCTTCAAACTGTTATTATCATGTCTCTTATATGAAAAATCATTATCGGTGATAATATACTCGTTTGTAATCAAAGTTGTTTTCTGATATGTTTTTTACTTTGATTGATACACATTCGTTATTCCTTGGATATCAGAATTTGTAAACTTGTACTTACAGATCTTCATTCATTTCTCTCATATTCTAAATAATCTGAATTTTGATACGTCACTCCTTGATTATGCTTAAAAGCTACATGTCTTAATCAATTTTATCTAATCATTGTGCTTTATTGTAATAACATTTTGATCAACTGTTGTGATCAACTGAGCATACTATTATTTTAGGAGGGACTGAGTGCTTCACAGAAATACCTCTATGGAATGTCAGAACCGACAGACCAACCCATGACGACAACCATATCTGAGTGAGCTTAAACTCAAAATGGGTTTGTGTGCAGAGCGTAAAATGAAAAAGAGAGGGGTTGTTGTAGTGAGCCAAAAGAATTGATGAGAGTTGTGTCAGGATTAAAAGATTACAAGAATCCTGTTCTAAACTTCAAAATACCAGGCATACCACGAAATCTATTAGTTCTCAATTTTTTGAGACTAATATTGAAAAAGGCAAAGCCCAAGCCAATTCTTGTCACAACCCCACCAGCTACTCATTTATCTCTTAACAAATAAGTGTCTCAATAACACTTGGGGCACGCAGCTCACAATCTATCAATTTCTCATTCAGAGAAAGTTGATATTGAAACAGAAGGATATATGTCCCCCTGTAACACTACGATTACAAAACAAACACTTACCAACCTTCATTAAATAAATTTTAGTTTCAAAAACCTCAAGATACGGGATAGCGATTTACAACCCAAAATACATAAATTTAAGACTTAATAAATACATAGCTAACAAAAACATAATCATCGGGGACATGTCTACCCGGAATATACATACTATGAACAACCCAAAAGTATAACTTATACCTAAACTCAAAAGTAGGCTTTACACATCAGTCCCTAATCGATCATCCAACCTTGTTTTTGCCTTTGCCAATTTGCCCTGAAAAGTTAAAACCACTAAAAGATAAGCTATATGGCTTAATGAATTTATGTGGAAAAATGTGGTTACAATGTGTTATATAAGCGTACATACCACGAAATAAAGAAGGTCTCGAAAGAAATTTTGCATAACAACACAACAACAACTTAGTTGTACCACATGATGTCCTTTACAACAATCTACTTCGAACGTGGGAATCACAAAAGAATGTTCAACATAGAAAAAGAACATCAATATAATCAACATCATCCTCAAGATCAAGCAAGGTCACATACYAATTAACTTCACACACAAACATAAGACTTGGCACCAAATCCGCCCTTCTTCTTCCGGATTATGCCAAAGTCCTATACTCACCCCCTGGCTCCCACTGGGCAGTGAGTATGGCAGCCCCTCCGGTTGTCTCACCCGGACTCCATGGGATATTGTGGAGTCCAATTTCACTAATCAATCTTCAATCTACATAACAATAATGGCAGATCTGGATATTTCTTGTAAGAACATCAAGATGAACTTTGAGAGAAAAGGTCAAACTCTACAATTCAGTCAAACTCTCATTTACGTATGAAATTTTACAATAATGCTCTCCTCTTTTCAAAATTACGAAGACTAACCATATTTATATGGTCAACATACTAAAGACAAGTCAAAGTCAAACTTCTATAAGAAAGTCAAACATGCTGACTTTTACAATTATAGACTATATTTAACTTTCAAGACGAATACAATTAATACTGATTTTTCAGTCCTAACAGATATCGACAATCGGCGCCCAAAACACACCACAAAACAATACAAGCAATAAGACCAATTCGAGGTGATAATCTAGAATTAACATGAATCATGGATAAACAATAAAACATCATAGCATATATAATCACAAAGTACACACATATGTCCACATAAACTCACAATGTTGATTAATGAAATCGGTTGATCAAACCGGAAGCCAAACCGAAAGGTCGAATCCTAACTCCCGCTCAGTGGTTGGAAAGCACTTCCAAGGCCTTAAATTATGCTTAAATAACACTTGGAGTTCATATATAAAGTCTTATTAACAATGCACAACAATAACATAAAAATTAACCCTTTTTAATTCAAGTTTTCCACTTTAGTTTTCTTCTTACAGCACCTACTTGCAGACCTATTTTGACCTTCTTAAACTCAAAATCATTAAATGACTTTCAAATATGAATTGTAGAACTTTTTATTACCTTTCCAGAGTCTATTTGTACATATTTTTAGGATTTTTCTATAATTTTATACGATTTTTCTAAAACAGAACTTATACCAAGACTTTCAAACTCGAAGATAACTATTTTTCACCTTTTCATGTTAAACTCCAAACCATTTTGTACCAAATTCATATATTAGTCTTATATTACCATAACTTATGTGAAATCATCATGAATCCATCATTACTTTACTAAACATTCACCTAGTTCATCTTCATATAAGGTTGACTATCAAAAGTCAAACTTTCCCAAACCATATCATGTATACACAACTATTCCTTTTTATCTAATCATGATTTCCACAAGATAATAAGTTATGTATTACATATCCTACACAATATCAAGATTTCAGCTTATAATCCTCAACATGCAACCATAATTTCATGGTTTCTTGAACTCAAAATGAATACATTATCAAAAATGGAAACATACCTTCAATAATCTTGCAAAATTTCACCAATTTCTTGCTAAAACACCCAAGTTTGGTTCCCTTGAAGAGTACAAAAGCTTAGAAATGAAAATGGGGAAGAATTGGGGCTGAATTCGTGTTTATATGTCTAAAACCCGAGTTGGGTCGGTTTGACCCGGCTGGGTACCCGTTTTGACCATTAAACACTAAAAAATGCATAACTTTTCACTCGAAACTCCGTTTTCGATGAGGTTTTTGCCTACGCGTTCATAACAAGATAATCTATAATTTACAATAAAAAAAATTTATAAAAGACCTCCCAACAACAGCAGTTTTCATATTTGTACGAGTTATGCTTTCCTTTGAAATTTTGCCGTTTTTTATTTTGGGTTCGGAATCCCGTAAAAATTTTCCAACACCTCCAACAACTCCTAATAGGTTCCAAACTTAGTTCCAAAGCTTAACACCCTATCAAAAACCTCCCGATTGAGTATTGTGCACGTAGTTTATTGAAATCATACCGTAATTTGAAAAACTTGCATAAAATGCAATCTACGCAACGTTTTCGACTTCCGACAATTCTAAAACTTCATATTAACTTATTCAAAGGTGTTCCAACATTTAGATCACCATTTAGATCTTCCATTCAAGTTTTGGGTAGATTTTTCTCATTTAGGCACTCTAGATACCTACCCAACTATCATGTATGCAATGCACTTTGTATGTTGAACCCTCAAATTATCTAATTATGTCATTTGTGAGGTGTTAGCACCAATCTTACCTTCTACATCTCATTCCAATTATGAGTTCTACTTATAGCTCACTAGTATACTTAGCATTTTAGTATATTTTTTTAAAATAAACACATAAGGTATGCTTATAATTACTAGTTAAGCATATTTAAATAGGTGGATGTTACAAATACCTCCTCCTTTTGAAGATTCCGTCCTCGGAATCATTGTTGCTCGAACAGTGTCGGGTATTTCGCCATCATTTCTTCTTTATTCTCCCAAGTCCAATTTGACCCACGATGATGTTTCCACTTAACCAACACTAGATCCACAACCTTGTTGCACAAGTTCACCGTTCGTTGATTTAAGATAGCCTCGGGTTCTTCAATGTATCTCAATTTCTTGTCCACTTTGATTTCGGCTAATGGCACCACCTCCTCGTGTTTACCGAGACATTTCCTTAGATAAGCTACATGAAAAACATCATGGATACCTGTGAGTTCTTCTGGCAACTCAAGCCGATACGCTTGCTTTCCAACCCGCTCTAATATTTTGAATGGTCCAATGAAACGAGGGCTAAGCTTACCCTGCTTTCTAAATCAGAGTACCCCACGCCATGGAGAAACCTTCAACATTACTAGATCTCCAACTGAGAATTCAATTGGCTTTCTGCGGCRATMTGCGTACAATTTMTGTCTATCTTGTGCAGCTTTCATTCTCTCTCGAATCACTTGAATCTTGTCGTGAGTAATTTGAATGAGCTCAGGGCCAGCAAACATCTTTTCTCCAGTTTCTTTCCAACATAGAGGCGTACGACACTTACGTCCGTACAAAGCCTCAAAAGGTGCCATACCGATCGTCGCGTGGTAGCTGTTGTTATACGAAAACTCGACCAGAGGCAAATGAGTATCCCAGCTCCCACCAAACTCCAAGACACAAGCGCGCAACATGTCTTCTAACGTCTGAATGGTACGCTCGGATTGCCCGTCAGTTTGCGGGTGATATGCGGTACTGAATGCCACCCGCGTTCCTAGTTCCCGCTGTAATCCAGACCAGAAGGTAGAAGTAAACCGAGAGTCACGATCTGAGATTATCTTCAAGGGTACACCATGTCGAGCAATGATCTCATCAACATAAATTTGTGCCTACCGATCCATCGTATATGATTCCCGAACGGGAAGAAAATGAGCAGACTTTGTCAGGCGATCTACGATAGCCCAAATACTGTTGTACTGAAGAGAGGTCTTGGGCAACTTTGTAACAAGATCCATGGTTAGCTCTTCCCATTTCCACACAGGTATCTCCAAAGATTGTAGACTCCCATACGGCTTTTGGTGTTTTGCTTTTACCTGTAAACACGTGATGCATTTCTCGACATAACGACCGATATCAGCTTTCATCCTAGGCCACCAATAGTCTGAACGGAGATCATGATACATTTTAGTACCTCCAGGATGAATAGATAACCGTGTTTTATGCGCTTCCTCTAGAATAAGCTCTCGCAAACCCCCAAGTCTCGGCACCCAAATTCGGGTTTTAAAGACTTTGAGACCACGCTTTTCTTCAGATAAGGAGTCTACATAACCAACCATACGTTCGAACTTCAGGTGTTCTGGCTTTAATGCCTCGATTTGCCACCTATGAAGATCTTCGATAAGAGTAGACTTCAATGACACATGAGTGATACCATAGCAAATATTGGTCCCGTGTGGCTTCCGACTCAATGCATCTGCCACTATATTGGCTTTACCAGGATGGCATAGAATTTCACAATCGTAATCTTTGATCAATTCCATAGCTCTCTGTTGACGCATATTCAGAGTCTGTTGGTCGAAAATATATTTCAAACTCTTGTGATCAGTGAACAACTGACACTTTGTGCCATAGAGATAATGTCTCCAAAGTTTAAGAGCAAACACAATGGCTGCCAATTCAAGATCATGAGTGGGGTAATT
>NW_020201932.1:31773-36338 GCF_001531365.2 Cynara cardunculus var. scolymus
CTTTGAACGTGGGAATCACAAAAGAATGTTCAACATAGAAAAAGAACATCAATATAATCAACATCATCCTCAAGATCAAGCAAGGTCACATACCAATTAATTTCACACACAAACATAAGACTTGGCACCAAATCCGCCCTTCTTCTTCCGGATTATGCCAAAGTCCTATACTCACCCCCTGGCTCCCACTGGGCAGTGAGTATGGCAGCCCCTCCGGTTGTCTCACCCGGACTCCATGGGATATCGACAATTGGCGTCCAAAACACACCACAAAACAATACAAGCAATAAGCCCAATTCGAGGTGATAATCTAGAACTAACATGAATCATGGATAAACAATAAAACATCAGAGCATATATAATCACAAAGTACACACATATGTCCACATAAACTCACAATGTTGATTAATGAAATCGGTTGATCAAACCGGAAGCCAAACCGAAAGATCGAATCCTAACTCCTGCTCAGTGGTTGGAAAGCACTTCCAAGGCCTTAAATTATGCTTAAATAACACCTGGAGTTCATATATAAAGTCTTATTAACAATGCACAACAATAACATAAAATTAACCCTTTTTAATTCAAGTTTTCCACTTTAGTTTTCTTCTTACAGCACCTACTTGCAAACCTGTTTTGACCTTCTTAAACTCAAAATCATTAAATGACTTTCAAATATGAATTGTAGAACTTTTTATTACCTTTCCAGAGCCTATTTGTACATATTTTTAGGATTTTTCTACAAGTTTATACGATTTTTCTAAAACAAAACTTATACCAAGACTTTCAAACTCGAAGATAACTATTTTTCACCTTTTCATGTTAAAMTCCAAACCATTTTGTACCAAATTCATATATTAGTCTTATATTACCATAACTTATATGAAATCATCATGAATCCATCATTACTTTACTAAACATTCACCTAGTTTATCTTCATATAAGGTTGACTATCAAAAGTCAAACTTTCCCAAACCATATCATGTATACACAACTATTTCTTTTTATCTAATCATGATTTCCACAAGATAATAACTTATGTATTACATATTCTACATAATATCAAGATTTCAGCTTATAATCCTCAACATGCAACCATAATTTCATGGTTTCTTGAACTCAAAATGAATACATTATCAAAAATGGAAACATACCTTCAATAATCTTGCAAAATTTCACCAATTTCTTGCTAAAACACCCAAGTTTGGTTCCCTTGAAGAGTACAGAAGCTTAGAAATAAAAATGGGGAAGAATTGGGGCTGAATTCGTGTTTATATATCTAAAACCCGAGTTGGGTCGGTTTGACCCGGMTGGGTACCCGTTTTGACCATTAAACACTAAAAATTGCATAACTTTTCGCTCGGAACTCCGTTTTCGATGAGGTTTTCGCCTATGCGTTCATAACAAGATAATATATAATATACAATAAAAAAATTTATAAAAGACCTCCCAACAATAGCAGTTTTCATATTTGTACGAGTTATGCTTTCCTTTGAAATTTTGCCGTTTTTGATTTTGGGTTCGGAATCCCGTAAAAAATTTCCAACAACTCCTAATAGGTCTAAAACTTAGTTCCAAAGCTTAACACCCTATCAAAAACCTCCCGATTGAGTATTGTGCACGTAGTTTATCGAAATCATACCGTAATTTGAAAAACTTGCATAAAATGCAATCTACGCAACTTTTTCGACTTTCGACAATTCTAACACTTCATATTAACTTATTCAAAGGTGTTCCAACATTTAGATCACCATTTAGATCTTCCATTCAAGTTTTGGGTAGATTTTTCTCATTTAGGCACTCTAGATACCTACCCAACTATCATGTATGCAATGCACTTTGTATGTTGAACCCTCACATTATCTAATTATGTCATTTGTGAGGTGTTAGCACCAATCTTACCTTATACATCTCATTCCAATTATGAGTTCTACTTATAGCTCACTAGTATACTTAGAATTTTAGCTTTTTTTTTTTAAAATAAACACATAAGGTATGCTTATAATTACTAGTTAAGCATATTTAAATAGGTGGATGTTACACCCCCCCTTCAAGTCTTTTTGATCACGAATTGAGTCAGAAAAATTTATGTAGTCCATAAGGTTTATCTTTTTGAGTCTAAACAGAAGCATATGTTGCTTTATCTTTCTACACTACATAGATTTTGCAATTTATATGTTATTTTGCTGTAACATTCATAGATATACTTTTTATAAGATATCGATGATTGAATGGAAGACCTGGTGAAATGAACCTTAAAAAGTCTCATATATGAAGTATATTCGATGTACTAATATATCTGTTATAGTCACAGGCCAATCTTTTTATAAGATTGAAAACAATTTCATTAGTTGAAATTGGTTCTTATTTTCCCATCCTCTTAATTTGAAAAGATTATAAAAGTGGATTTGAAAAGATCTACTTACAATTTAATAAATTGACGGCTTTCGCTGAAGATTTCATTCATTCTTATGTATGATGCTAATGATTCTCATTTCATCATAAGGGGAAGTATGAAATAATTGATTCTGAATGATATAAGGGGAGTATGTTATAAAGATCAAAGGGGAGTATGATATAAAGATTGGGAACCGGCAAAAGACTCAAAGGAATGTGACGGAAGATTATTCTTGTACTACATTGTTTGAGAGAGAAACAGAATGTAATCATCTTTACAAGAGTTTGCTGATAGAGATTTCTCAGTGAGGAGAATATAAATTTTGAGGAGAATGTTTGTGAATTTTCATCTGAAGAAATTCGTTTATGGGGAGAATGTTAGTAATTTGTTATCTGAAGAAGATTGTTTGAAGATCATATCTGAAGATTGTTGCTGATATTGTTCTTTATTGTAAAAAAAGAAGAACGTTTTTGTTTTACATTCGAGGGGGAGAATGTTAAAAGATTTTCTCAACAAAAGTCTATCAGAAGTTCTTAAAGCAGAGAATGTTAGAAGATTATTTTGAAGATTTCAAGAAGTCATAAACTGCTTAAAGCGACAAAGTTCAAAAGAGATTTAAAGTGTGCAATTTGTTTCAAGCCTGAATACAAGGGGGGGGATATTAGGACTGAATTTTAATGTTAAATTGTATTCGTCTTGAAAGTCTATAATTGTAATGTTAGCGTGTTTGACATTGTAAGAGTTGTTGACTTTGACTAGGGGGTTCAATGTTTGACCCTATATAAAGCTTTGTCGTCTAGTGAATTAGTGTAAGAAGAGCTCATTTGTAAATCATATGTATACTTAGAGATTATAGAAGTTTGACATGTTTGACTATTTCTCTCTACTCCTTCTATGTGTTCTTAATGTTCATAATGAAGCTTGCCATTGATTCTATGAAGATATAAGAAGATTGATCATATTGTGGACTAACACTTACCTAACTAGGCGATGCAGAAAGGCAGGAGGACAAGGTGAGAAGACGATGATTGATGGCGAGAGGTTGGTGAGCGATGCCGAGAGGACGGCGAGGAGAGAATACGACGAGCGATGACGAAAGGATCACGAGCGACGACAAGAGGATGACGAGCGAGTGACGACAACACAATGGAGTGAGGGACGCTGATAGTCGGGGAAAAATCTAGGGCTATGTTGATTTCTAATTCATCTTTTTTTTAATAGTTTTGATTTACTTTTTAGAAGAAAATTTTGGTCACTAAGCATTTTCTTGTAATGTTTTGGGGCACGTAACTTGGGAGCGGCCGGTATTGTGAGGAGAAACATTTGAGTTTAGTAGCGACAAATTTATATGAAGCTTACAAACGTGTAATTAAAAGATTTTAGGACCAAATGCATAAAACCACAATACTTGATGCTTAAAAATTTGTTAAATATATTTTATTAGTTTATATAAATAAATAAATAAATATATATATAAAGAGATCAAAAGTTAACCAAAGTTTTTGTGTTAACTTTACAAATCATATTAACCAATCACAATCCATGTTACTATTAGGTTTTTATCTAGCTTACAATTTAATGTCAAGGGTAGTTAAGTAATTTCATTTTTTATGTAACTTCCATATCATTAATTGAGAGTTACAAAATCATAAAATCTCTAAAAATGTGCATTTTTAATATTGATATTTTTATTTTTTTAATATTGATCTTCCATATCTATTGTTTTATGAGTTTGTGATTCGTGGAGGAAACACGGCAGTAAAATCTTCACTATCGTTCAAGCTATTATGGATAAACACATTGGAAAAGAACTCAACAACATTGAGAAGATTGAAATGGTTTATGGTGACAATCGGAGTTCGAGTTCGGAAAGTAAAGAAAATAACCAAAACGAATGTCTTGGTAATGAATTAATATTTTATTGTACTCGTTTTAATAGAAATTATGTTCATTATGATGTGTTGTGTTTTTTGTAGTTCATATTGTATTATTAGTTTTTTCTTTAATTATTAATACGTACCTAATTCACACGTTCATATGAAATTCCATGCACGACCCATTCACTACAAAAATGCTGGCTTCCCTCGCTGATCCGTCGCTGAAAGGGTTGTCCGTCGCTGATCCGTCGCTGATACTCCGTCGGTCAAACAGTCGTAGGTAATGCTATCAG
>NW_020201932.1:36385-38058 GCF_001531365.2 Cynara cardunculus var. scolymus
TCAGCGACGGATTTGCGAGGGAAGTTTCAGCGACGGATTTGCGAGGGAACTTTCAGCGACGGATTTGCAAGGGAAATATCAGCGACAGATTTGCGAGGGAACTTTCAGCGACGGATTTGCGAGGGAACTTTCAGCGACGGATTTTCCCTCGCTAATCCGTCGCTAATGTTTAAAAATAAAAAAATAAATTTTTTAAAAGTACATAAATCCTGTATTTATTTTTAAAAAACCTGAAAATAATAATATATAACAAACCAAATCTGTGAACAAAAGTAACCAATTCATATGATTTAAAATATGGATTCATACAATTTAAAATATTCAATTCAGACAATTTAATCTTCGAATACATAAAATCTAACTATCGGGATCTGGGGGAGGTGGGAAAACGTATCCTGACTGCCGCATAAACGCAGCAAAATGCTCCGATAATGCGGTCTGTTGCGCTAATGCAGCAATCTGTTGGGCTAATGCAGCAGCTTGTCTGGCCTGTTCGGCCTCCAAATCTGCCCTCTTCTTCCGTTCTTCCTCCATTTCGCAGATTGTTCTAGATTTTTAAAATACATCAGTGAGGGAAAGTATCCGTCGCAGAAATTAACCAAAATTTTTAAAATACATCAGCGAGGGAATAAATCCGTCGCAGATTGTTCTAGATTTTTAAAATAAATCAGCGAGGGAAGTTTCCGTCGCATAAATTAACCGAAAATTTTAAAAATAAATCAGCGAGGGATCAGATCCGTCGCAGAATTTAACCAAAAATTTTAAAATAAATCAGCGAGGGATCAGATCCGTCGCAGAATTTAACCAAAAATTTTAAAATAAATCAGCGAGGGATAATTCCGTCGCAGAAGGAGCTGGAGTTTTAAAACCTAGATTTTTAAAACCAATCAGCGAGGGATCAGCGAGGGAATATGATTTTTGCAAAATCCCTCGCTGATCCCTCRCTGATCTGCGAGGGATCAGCGAGGGAATTGTCTTATTTTTTTATTTTTATTTTTATTTTATCAGGGCTTAACCCATTTAACTGAGTTTTGTTTGGTTTTATGGGCTTTATTCGGTTTTATTTGGCCCAAATATAAACCCATTAAGGCCCAACCAAACCGAATAAAACTCATTAAGGCTCAAATAGAATCGAATAAAGCCCATTAAGGCCCAATAAAACCGAATAAAGTCCATTAAGGCCCAATAAAACCGAATAAAGMCCATTAAGGCCCAATAAAACCGAATAAATCTCATTTAGGCCCAATACAGCCTAATAAAACCGACTCGACGAGTATATATATAAACATCAATCCAATCGTGGTTACAACCACTACACATCTATATATATCGTGTATACATGTGTATATATACATTATAACAATTACAACATTGTGTAAATATATATATATATATAAATATATATATATATATATATATATAACACGGGACGACGGGTATATATATATATTTATAACACATGCATATATGTGTATATAATACAAATCGCGGTTAACAACCACAACATATAACACATATACATACATACGACATATACATATAACACATATATACAAATAACACATATACATACATACATACATACATACATACATACATACGACATCGACATATAAAAATATGTACATATAACACATATACATACATACGACGTTATATAACACATATACATA
>NW_020201932.1:38448-46151 GCF_001531365.2 Cynara cardunculus var. scolymus
TGTAGAAGAAAGTTCCCTCGCAAATTAGCGAGGGATCAGCGAGGGAATTAGTTTTTTCGGAACTTCCCTCGCAGATCAGCGAGGGATCAGCGAGAGAATTTTTCCCTTGCAGATCAGCGAGGGATCAGCGAGGGAATGTGTTTTTTGTCACTTCCCTCGCTGATCCCTCGCTGATCTGCGAGGGAAATATTCCCTCGCTGATAGTCGTCGCTGATACCTGGTTTTCTAGTAGTGATTTTCATATGGTCATATAACCGACTTTTATGAATCATAAACCATTGTGTTCATGTTACTACTCTCATTTGAGTAGATATAACATTTCATGATGAAATTTTGTGTCATATGAACACAAGTGTCATTTTTGATTCTTGATCCTAAATATTTATATTTGTGTAAGTGTTTGCACCTGATGTTCATGAATTAATATGATCAAACTCTACATAAAACAATTAGACCACTGACTAATTTCAACTCGGAACCACAAATATCATTTGTAATATTAGTTATAATTTAGATTACTAAATTTCAACTATTTTTTTGTGATTTCTATATTCATAAATATGATTCTCGAAGATTATTTTTTATTTTGCATTATATTTCTTGATTCGATGTTGAATCTCGTAATTCCAATTTTGTTGTCACCCATAATGTGGTTTGTTACCTAAGGCTATATATGGTTTTTAAACTACACAACACTCCTTACTCAATGATGTTTAGAAATTTAAAAATATGATACACATATGGTATTAAGTTTTTCTAAGTTTTAAGACAAATTAAACATTTTTATATGGTCATATACAATTAGTTTGAGCATAACTATCACTATATGCAAGTTTCTAAAGTTCAATTTAACTTGATATTACATTATGATATTCTATAATCATAAGATATGCATTACAAAAAATAAATTATTATTCAATAACAACAACAAAAATCGACTTAAGTATGAGATGTCTATCTTAATTAGGTTTCAAATCCTTTAGAAATGATATGTTTCATATATAGATTTGAAGGCATTATTTTATCTTCACGTCCAGAAGAAACCACAAGGAACGATGTTATGATAGGATTTTTATATTCCATTTTTTTCTAATGAACTACCATTCCTCATGAACATTAGCAATCAAACACTCTCACTTTCTTTCAGGCGTAACTCAAGTCTCACACCATTGTAATGACCACTTCATTTTGCCCTATAAATACCTCAAACATTCAAACCCTCTTCTTCAACCAAAATGAGAGTCACCATCAAACCTTCTTCCATGGTCAAACCAGCTGAACCAACATGGTCGGGTAGGCTAGCCCTCTCGGAGTTGGATCAGACCGGTATGACCACCCACGTCCCAACCATCTACTTCTACACACAGCCCTCCGACGACTGGAACACTGTTCTACAAACCCTAATAACTTCCCTCACCACCACACTTGTTCATTTCTACCCTTTAGCCGGTCGACTATCTTCCATCGCCGGTGGTCGTCTGGAGCTTGACTGCAACTCCGCCGGTGTACAGTTAACTGAAGCTTATGCTGACATTAAACTAGTTGACCTAGATGATTTGTTGGAGTCTCCAATGATAAACAAACTCATTCCTTCAGTAGATTATCGTCAAACACCCCTTGAAGATACCCCATTGTTGCTTTTGCAGGTTACAAGATTTTGTTGTGGAAGTTGGTCTCTAGGGTTTTGTATATCCCATGTTGTTGTTGACGGGCAAAGCGCTTTGCATTTTCTCTCAGAATGGGCTAGGGTTTGTCGCGGTGGGTTAGTGGCATCACCACCCTATCTTGACAGAAAAATTTTACGTGCTGGTGAGTCTCCGATAACGACATGTTCGAGTATCCATCAATATGGACAATTTATTCCTCCTCCGATCCTTATAGGTCAATCAAGCAACAAGAATGAAAGAAGGAAGAAGACCACAGTAGCAATGATGAAATTAACCGAAACCCTTGTTACGAAACTGCGAAATAAAGCTAACCAAAGTCGAAAAAATGAAGGCGGCCATTGTTTTACCCGTTACGAGGCTGTAACTGCGCACACATGGCGAACAGCATGCATGATTCGTAATCATGAATCAGAGCAGCCAACTGCAATAGGCATCTGTATCGATGTTCGAAGCAAGATGAAGCCGCCATTGCCGGAAAAGTACTTTGGAAACGCCATTATTGACGTGATCGCCACTGGAACTTCCGGTGAGATAGTTTCAAAGTCATTAGGGTATGTTTCGAGTAAAATAAAAGAAGCGATCGAGAAGGTGAATGATGAGTATGTGAGCTCAATGATTGATTTCTTGAAGAACCAAGAAGACTTATCAAAGTTTCAAGATTTGCAATGGATTAGGGACGATGGAGGGCCATTTTACGGCAACCCGAATCTGGGGGTGATAAGCTGGTTAACACTACCGATGCATGGTGTGGATTTTGGCTGGGGAAAGGAATTGTTTACAGGACCAGGAACAGGAGACGCCGTTGATGGTGATTTCTTGATTCTTCGTGGGGAAGAAGCAAGTGGGTCTCTGGTTGTAGCGTCATGTTTACAGGTGAGACACATGGAGGATTTTAAAAGGGTGTTCTATCAAAGTATAGAAGATTGACATCGCTTATTTCATTTTATTATATTTGATTGGAAATACACATATACGCCTTTTATAATTTCACCTCTTTAATAAAATTATTTGTTTTCTGATAAAATATCTAAGACAAACAAAATAAAATAAATTGGAGTTCTAAAGGTGTGCCATTGTTCTAACTTTGTCAAATGTGCAAACATATATATATATATATATAGAGAGAGCGAGGTTGGTTATTATATAATCCTTGACATTTGTGCAACCAATACAACTCAATCTCAATCGTTCATTTTATTTGATTAATATGTGATTTCATAAAAGTTTTGATTGTTTCCAAATATAAAGTATTGATCATAATTAATGAACCATATTCATCTTTCATAAATAATCAAATCATAATAAATGAACTCTCATTATTTTCATAAATATTTCAATTTATTGGGTTGCATTGGTTGTACAAATACGATGAGTTGTATTTGAAACAAACTCTCTCTCTCTCTCTCTCTCTCTCTCTATATATATATATATATATATATATATATATCTATATAGGGGCTGGTTCAAATACTAACCCAATTTTTTGTACTAACCATGCTAACCAACATCAACCAATCACATTTCACATTTTAGTTTGGTTCAAATGTAACTCACATTTGAATGATAAGGGTATTTAGGTCATTTTACATTCTTATGTAACTCCCAAATATTTTAAATGGGAGTTATAAATCTTAAAATTATACTAATTGATCTTCATTTATTAATGACATCAAGGTTCACAATTAAGATGGCGAAGACATTTTAAGTGAATATGAACAACCACAAGCTCTATGAAGAAATGCATACCCACTTGAAAACCCAATACATATTCGGCCTGAAATATGTAGACATATGAACCTGAGCATTTGAACACATGCATATGGTTTGTAACTGCCAAATACCCTATCTTTTAAATGGGAGTTACAAATCTTAAAATTATACTAATTATTAAATGATGATCATGGTTCACAATTCTTCATCTTAATCATTTTTGCATATGTTCTTTATAAAATGGTTTTGATAGTATAATATTGAATATCGTCTCTTTTGTAAAGAAACCATTATAGTTCGAGTAATATGAATACTCATACAGTAAAACAGAACGACGACAATAAGAACGAAAAAGCTAAAAGCGTCTATGAATACATTCGGAATTCGAATTCCGAAAGTGAAGAAAATGATCAAACCGTTCATATTGGTATGTGCTCAATATCATTCTTTTCTTCCGTTTAAATGAACAGCTGTTACCTTCGAGAATTATCGGCTATTCTGGCTGCAATGACTGTTGTTGACATGTTGAACATCGTCCGTATATTTTGGTGTTTGATATGCCCGGGAAATTCATATGTTTTTCTGCTGCACACACGATCAAATCAAGGACGGTGGGATTTAACTCCAATATTCAATGACACACGTATAAATAATATAACTTATTCTTTCAATCTGTTTTTATGTCATAAAGAATCAGAAATGTAATCATTTTATCGAGAAGTGCTGCGTGTGTGTCACCTAAACGGCCATGTTGTGATTGTGTCTGGGAGATATATAACTCCTTTAAACAATTGTTGTTCATTTTACATATTTAAGCCAACATGAACAGCTACTGTTCGTTCCATAATAGTCTAAAATCAACATGAACAGCAACTCATTTGAACATATTGATTCTGCATACAGTATTACAAAATGAAGATATATGAATGAACAACTACTTTCCATATATGTATGAACAAATTTGAATCAATGTGATATTGGTCTTGTTCACACACACCGTATTACATGGCCGTAGTCGGTGGGATTTAACTCCAAAAATCAGGGACACAAGTATAATCAATAAAAGTTCTACTTTAACTTTGTTTTTATGTCAAACGGAACCAGACTTGTAATTGTTTTATCTGGCAGTGTTGCGTGTGTGCCACTTATCCACCCACATTGTGAATGTGTCTGGGAGGTAAATCAATTGTTTTACCAGATATTGTTTAGTATACAGATCAAAGACAACATTGAACACCTACTGTTGATTAGATAGTTGTAAAGGCGACAGTGAACACTTAATGTTCATTAGATAGTCTAAAATCACCATCATCATCATCATCACCATCCTACACAATTCCAACTCGTTTGGGTTTCACATAGACCACCACTTTAAATATACTACTACTTGCAACATCTAAAAGTACCAGATTCCTAAGTACTTGCATTATCTACTAGTACCATATTCCTAATGAACAACTACTTATATGAACACATAGTAACTGTCCATTATGTTCACTACACCCTGGTTGTCGACAACTATGAAAAGTGGTTACTAGTATTAGTTAAAATTGATCTAAGTCGAGGATTTTCGACTTGGAACATTTCATCTCACACTCCGTTGAAGGTCCAATCAATTGACGTTATTTTTCCCTGCATGCTCTAAATAGTTCCAAAAGATGATAGCCCAACAATGCAAAACGAACCCGATATATCTTATACAAAGTTTGATGTGTAAGATGTATGCAGGCTGTCACAATACAAATGTTTCATGTAATAGCTAATATATGTAAGAGACAGGACACTTTAACTGTAAATATTTTTAATCGCTGAAAAAAAGCATTCATATTTTACAAATGATGGAAATCCGTGATGTATAATATGTACGATTATTCAACATTATGTTCACACTATACATTGATATTCACTACCTACTGTGATTGTGTCATGGGATGCAAACTTACTTGCCCACCAAAATTGAGATGGAACCTTGCATCACTGTTCTTTTTTTTAATTCTCTAGTTTGTGTAATAATAACTTTAGTTTTCAAGACTAACTACATCTTTACAAGCAGGTTTGGATGATCTCACCCCTCCACATACCGATTTTGAATATGATATTGGCGAGACCTCAGAAGGAAGCAAGTATTTTATCCCAAATGTGGATGACACACTTAAGCCAAAGACGAATGCATAATATGCAACTTTAAACGATGCTGAAAAGATGTACAGAGATTATGTGGACAAGGCCGGATTTGATGTTCGTGCACATAAAAAAAAACAAACAAACACGAAAACATTCAAAATAGATGGTTTGTCTGTAGTAGAGAGGGTAACCCAAACAAAAGGCAATTTAATTCTTTGGATATTCAGCCCGATGAGAAGAAATATCGCAATACGAACCTAAAACGTTGTGGTTGTAATGTATGTCTAAAAATCCACTTGACGAAGGACGGGGGTTGTTATGAGATATACGAGTTTGTTGAGGAACATAACCATGCGTTGTTCAACGATAACGATCGTCGTTTCTCTAGAAAAAATAGACAGATGAAGTATACGGATTTCAAGACTGTACTCAACAGCTCGAGTTACAAAGTCGGTGCGAGAAGGGCACATCGTATTCAAATGACATTGAACGGGGGGGGGGGGATTTAAGCATACTCGAGTTTCAGAAATTGATTTCAAGAATTTTAAGAGGGATGCTGTTGCTTGTGTTGGGAACTGTTAGCTCTAATATTTACTTCATGTAAAAGTATGAAAAAGTATTCTGCAAGTGTTGACAGAAGGGAATCTTCCACAGAAGACATCAGAGGACTAGCAACAGAAGCTGTTTCATCGTGCAAGTAAAGTTTAACAGAACTTCTGATGTCTCTCACAGAGATTCTAGAAAATGGTCCTCTGACAATAAGATAATGCAAGTCTACTACAGCAGAGCCTCTGAGATGGCTCACAGAGGGTCTGCGGATTAGTCTTTTGTGAAGATCCTGTTCTGCTGTTTTTCAAAGGTTGTTAGCTGCAAGTGCTTCTCACGTGACTAGATTTTAATAGACTTTATTTGGACGGTTTAGATGATTTCACTTTATAGATCATGTTAGAAAAGTTGTTAGGGTCTAGTATAAATAACAGCTTAGGCCTTTGTATTCAGTGTGCTTCCGTATTGTAATCGTCTATATTTTTCAATCAATTGAAAAACCTTTGAAGCTATTCTATTGTGTTCATCTTCTTCATATTAATCTGTGTGTTCTTGGTTAATTACTCTGTTTTGTTCTTATCATTGTTTCCGCTGCACTGTAATCGTCCTAGAGATCATTCARAGTAAGAGTTCAAATACCAAAGCTGAATTTACAGGTCCTAACAATTGGTATCAGAGCAGGAATTGAATTCTCATTCGATTAATTCTGTTTTTGGTATTAATCTGCATTTTATTGAACACCAGTCTTCTTCATTTTACCCTGTTTCACTCGATTAAATCAGTTTCATCTTATTCCTATTTTTCTCCTTCTAATTTCAATGGCAAACTTGGCCAATACCTCGTTCATGAGCACTGGTTCTCAATCAAAACCTCCCACGCTTATTCGTGAGGAGTATCCGCAATGGAAGGTGTGAATGATTAACTTTTTGGAGGGAATTCACCCAAGGATATGTGAATTTCTYTACAATMCTCCTTATGTGCCAATGAACTTAATTCCAAGAGTTCCTGCTACTGGCACAACCCCWKAAATTCCTGAACATTACGAGCCAAGACCTGTTGCTAACTGGAGTGATGAGAACAAAATATTGGTTGATTTGGGCAGCAAATGCAAACGGTTGTTAATCATGGCAATACCTCACGAAATCTTCAAATGTATCGATCACTGTCAATTGTCCATGGATATTTGGGCATAATTAGAAAAACAAATTGAAGGAGGTAAGAAAACTCTAAAGAACAATCGAGCAATTTGCATTGATGAATACCACAGCTTCAAGGCTAAAGAGGGTGAATCCCTGTCGGACACATACTCCAGACTAAACACCCTTATTAGCAATTGCAAAAGGTATGGAGTAATGAGAACGGCAGAGGACAACAACTCTCTATTCTTGAAGAGCCTTGGAATTGAATGGATGCACCTAACCATGTCTATGAAGGCTACCTTGGATTTGGAAGCATGGACTTTGGCTGACTTATTTGGTTCTCTTAAAAGTCAAGAGCCTCAAGTACTACAAATGAAGAAAAACTATGGTGGTCCACTTGCTCTGGTTGCAAAGGATGGCAGCTCTGGAAGGGGGAAAGGAACACAGAAGGAAGAGAAGGAGAAGAAGAAGAAGATCTTGATAGCAGAGAGTGAGGAGAGTTCTGATGAAGAAGTCT
>NW_020201933.1:0-1201 GCF_001531365.2 Cynara cardunculus var. scolymus
AGTTCGAGAAAAAGAAAATTAGATTGCGATACCTAAAAATGTCACTTTATTGTTAGTGTTTTTTCTTACAAAATTACAAATTAAAAAACTATAAAAAAAACATAAAAACAAAAGTGAATCTACAACAAAAACAAAAATAATCAAAATTCTCACAAAATTCTAAAGCCTCAATGGAGACTTCTGCTTAATCCAAGTTCCAATGCATTCTTACATATATTGATAAACCCGTGTATACTCTTTAGCCATATATGAGAGATGGAAAAGAAGAGGGGAGAGCGTACCAGTAATTTAAAGCTCGTACATGGAGATAGAGAACACATAAATGAAAAAACCCACAGATTAAAGGATTTAAAGATTGAAGTTGAAACGTACTAAGAGAAATGAAAGAGTTTTTTAGTTAAATGTGAACATTAATTTGCAAAATTACTAAGAAAAAACCATTGAGGGATTTAAAGATTAAAGTTGTAACGTACCAAGAGAAAGGGAAGAGTTTTTGAGTTAAATGTGAATATTAATTTGCAAATTTACTAAAAAAAATCAAAATATGAAAAAAAGAGAAAATAAGATCTTTACGTCGAGGAGATGCCATGTCAACCTATCATGATTATGCTTTATAGATATCTATACTATATTATAAAACATTTGACTAAAACTCTTAAAAACTCTTAGGGTGCGTTTGGTTTGCAGGAATGTTTACGAGGGATTTGGATTCCCATGAAGGATTTGGATTCCATGGGATTTGGATTCTGAGGATTTAAAATCCATTCCTGTGTTTGGTTTGCAGGATTTGGATTTGGATAAGCATCATCCATAAGCACACCAAGTTTAGACAAAGTTATGGATAAACCCTAATCTGTGTATTACACAATCATCGAACTGTATGTATGGCAAAGTAATTCCACCATTACACTAGAATTTTCAACCTAATCTGTCAAAAGTTATGGATAAACCCTAATCTATGTTCAAAGTTTAGACAGAAATCGAAAAGGGGAAAAGGGAAAAAGGGAAAAACCTGTTGAGTGATGGAGACGGTGGGCGATGGAGACGGTGAGCGACGACCTCCGACGGAGACGATGATCGACGACGGTGAGCAATCAATGGAGGAGCGACGACCGCTGTGGGAGAAGATTGAGACGAGATCGACGACCGCTGTGGGAGAAGATTGAGACGAGATCGACGACCGCTGTGGGAGAAGATTGAG
>NW_020201933.1:5776-44302 GCF_001531365.2 Cynara cardunculus var. scolymus
AAAAAAATTGGATTAAAAAATTACACAAAAAAATGAGGAATTTCAAATAGTTAATTTGATACTAATATCGATATATTTTTGTCAAATTTTTATGATATCGTCAAACATATATTTTATTCAAAAATAAAAACATCATCGCTTTCTCAAAATCACATAAAGCCGTATCATAACATCGACTGAGATAAAAAATAAAATAAAATATTAAAAACAATGGTTCATATATAGATTCGGTTTTACCCTCATAGCCCTACTTTTGGGACAATAACATCAAAATCCACCCACCGTCAACAAGAATACAGTAAAAGACTCCTTTTGCCCACAAACACAAATCTCATCTGAGATTTCAGCAAATGCTCGTCCATGGCATATAAATTCCCTACACAGATCCTCATATCGGTTCATCAACTCGTTCTCCTCTAGGTCGCGTCATTTGGCCTGGTAATTTTCAGTTTTATCCCATCATTTTTTGATACAAAATTCCTAAATTTGATTCAATAACTGCAATAGGAACGCGTGGTTGTATTGATTTCAATCTGGAGAATTTTAGTGGATGAGTATAAATAAAGAATCCATGGATGAAGATGGACAAGTAGATTTCTAATTTTTAGTTTTTAGGTGAAAATTAAACCTTATTTTGGGTTGGTTGATTTTCAGAGAAATATGCAGAGCCAGATAGTTTGCAGTGGTTGTAGAAGCATATTACTTTATCCAAGAGGGGCTTCTAATGTGTGCTGTGCATTGTGTAATGCCGTTACCTCGGTTCCTCCTCCTGGTAACATTTATCGAAAAATTGAAGCCATTTTGCGTTATTTGAGAAATGATTGAATCAATATTTACAATTAGAGCAAAATAAAGCGGTTCTTTTTTCTTCCTCTTAGTTTTATTATATATACTAATTTTCAGCAACTGATTGAGGTCATTTGGTTTTTTCTGGAAAAAGTCAAGGTCTGCTACATAAGTATATCTAGAAACACGTAAAAAGCTATCGCCCAAGTAGAAGGGGAAAGAACGAAGAAGAGGAAAAGCTATTTCTTAAGAAACGCGGAATAAACACCGAGTTTGACGGATAAATGTTAAGAGTGTTGGGTCGTCCTATTCATTATGCTATACCAATTACCAACTACAAGCATGTAACCTTGGCCTTCCTTATCCAGACATATAAACTCATCTTTTGCTATAGAGATTGAAACCAACATAGAAGTTCTTTAATCCATCTGTGGGCGTCCTTTTCTTCTTTCTCCTGTAAGGTATCTTGCGCTAAGATTTTTTCCGTCTTTTGTGTTTGGTGGGGGGACGAGTTACTAGTCTTAATCTGGGTTACAGGATGAGATGAAGTACTTCGGTTTAGATTGGGTTTGATATTTGTTTTGAGTCGAGAATTTATGTACAAACCAAACTCGTTTTGATTTGGCACAAAATTTCTGGTAGAGCTGAAGATGTACCCAAATTTTGAAGACCTTCCAAGCACAATTTTGGTTCAGAAAAATAACCACGGGTTTTGCATGATAAGATTAATACTACGTGTACCAATGACCAAGTTGCAAATCGCTGAACTATAATTGAAAACAAGAAAAATTGTAGATTTTGAAATTTAATTCTTTCTAGAATCTAGAACTTAAATTTGATCCCACTCAAATAGGTTTATGAAAGATTTCCAGTCTAGCTTTACAATATATATAGGGAATTTAAGTTCTTTTTAATGGTGAAATCGAGTTTGAAATTTAACATTCTTTCCGAGTCTGAGCCATTTCCGAGTCATGATTTTATGCCCCTATCTATTCTAGAACCTTAAATTGTTACAAGATAGGTGATTCTATTATATTTTTATAATTTGAGAGTCTAAATTTTTTATTTTTCAAGTTTGGTACTCATAATTGCATGATAGTTTTTTTCCTGCAATAAGCAATTTTGTGTCAATTGACACCCCTTGTTATTCCAGAACCTTAAAATATTACAAGGTATATAATTTTATTTTAGTTTCTTTTCATAATTTGAGGGTCGTAATTTCTGTAAGGTTTGGTACTTGATAATTACATGATTCTTGTTAATGGGAAATGATCACTTCTGTATCAATGGTTTTTCACTAAAATGAACGTTGAATCAAAATTTAGGCTTTTGGTGCCATGTGAACTATATCTTTTGCATGTAGTAAGATAATCATTATCACCATGCTGATCTTCTTGCCATTTTCGAGTGCTAAATGACTATCACACTGTCCAAAAGAAAGAATGGAGCTCCCTTTAGCATGTAATACATGTGCCTCAATTAGAAATGAGTATGCTTTCTCTTTGCACCACACCTGGGACGATGATATATATTTCACAGTTGCATGATTGTTGGGACAATCGCACTTGATGTGTGCATCAGTACTTACCTTGCGAGAATTTGCTTTGCATATCCTCAACTACTCACTCTGTGTTGGTGGTCGTCAAGTCTTTGATAATCATATCTGTTAAAACCTTTTAGGCATGGAAATGGATCAACTGATTTGTGGAGGTTGCCGCACATTGCTAATGTATACACGTGGTGCTACAAGTGTGAGATGCTCGTGTTGTCATACAGTGAATCTTGCACCAGGTTATGATATTTTGGTGTATTTTTAATGTGGTTTCTTCAATTCATTTTGTAATGTTTATGTTATATGAATGTTATGAAATTGTAATGTAGCTACTACCATTTACATGGCTATATTTCTTGTTGAAATTTATCAACTACAAGGAAGCTTAACATGAGTAAATGATGTTGAAAGGTAAGGACAATCCTACAAACGTAATGAGTGATAATGGTTCTCTTTATACACACATTTGCCTCATAAACACACAATATTCTAAATAGAACAAGGTAACTTCCACCTATGAACTGTGGGTCTCTTAGCGAAGCATATTTGACTTTTTGTGGCTTTAATGGCACAATTTTAAAATAGTTCACTATCTGGTTGCTACCTTTGGCAATCTAGTGGTGTTGAGGGTACCTTGGTGAGTCCTTCAGCCTTGATGAGACACATGCCTTGGAAGGTGCGAGATAGAAGATTTATTGAAGCGAGGGATAAGTCAAATTTTTGGGTCATATTCAGTGGATAATAAAAATAGTCTTAGGCTCTCTTAGTTTAGATGGAATCTGAATTCATTAATCATATTCTGTAGAAAGATGAAACAATCAACATCATGGCCTTCGTATAGTCTACCTATTTGGCTCGACATGTTAGCTCTGGCCCTTCATCTATTTCCATGATTTTGAATTTAGGTTTGAGGTTGATTGTACATCAAATGGTTGATGTTTATAATATTAATTGAGTGTTATGAGTTCATGTTGTTTAAGTTTAATCAAAATGCAAGTAATTACATTGATGTTAATTTTTGATGTTCATTTGTTCGTTAATAATTCGTCAATCAATGTGATTCTTTCCAGACATGCTATTGATGCTAATGTATATTTGTTAATTGGTGTTACTCATGCTCTAGTACATTTAATACTTTTAATATATGTGCCTGACTCATTGAATGATTATGTGTGTGTGATTTATGTTTTGAACTTTTTGCATGTCATGTGCCTGATTCAGAATAAAGTGTATGTCACCTTGTATCCTATTTAAAAAGGTAATAGAGAGGGGGACAAGAGCAAAACACTTGGACCAATGAGTATGATAACATATACCTTCTCCTATGAATTTGTAATCAAAGTGCCATGCAAAATCGTAAAATCAAGCTACACTGTTGTGATGGGCCTAACTCAAATACACACATGGGAAAATTGTGTTTATGGAATTCCAGCAATGAATATTGCTAGTGCAGTTCTATCTCATATGCAATACCCCCATGGGTGTACATCTGGTTCTACATGTTGTATGCTTGAATAGAACTTCCATAAGCTCTATTTATCACGTGAGTTTCATGAATTAGACCATTTGGGGCATTAATTCACCTACTAAAATGTCACCTGTTTCCACCCAAGACAACTAATGTTATACACGTCCGTTGGTCGGGTATAAAATCGTATGCAACATCACTTTATTATGAACATGTAACCAAAATCTTTTATGAACATTAAAAAGGTGATCCATATTCAACAATTAAAAAATGAATCCAATCTCCAATTCCCACCAATTAATAAGATAATTCATGATATGACAACTCAGAATCAACACCATTTTCAGCACCTAAGTGTCCTCATCACTGGTGAAGAAAAAAATCAACAGATCTCATCAAAACAATTCAAATAAAAACTTAAAAAAAATCAACTGACCTCATCACAACAATTCAAATAAAACTTAAAAAAAATAACTGACCTCATCACAACAATTCAAATAAAAACTTAAAAAAAATCAACTGACCTCATCATAACAATTCAAATAAAAACTACATCACTTGTAATCCAATAATATTTGTGTTGAACTAATGACATTAAACATGTAGATAGAAAAAGTGGAAAGTAGACAAGCTACTTTCTTGGAAAATTATCCGAGCCTAAGTCACCGGAATTTACTTTACATTATGTTCCCATTTCAAGATATTCACAGCCATAATCTTGATCAGGAGGTTCTCAAATGAGTCCTACAAACATCTATCAGTACATACATTATAATAATCAAATTACAAAGCCTATCAAGGGAGCAAGCCCGTGAAGCACAATGATCAACTTACACAAATAGAAAATATGAATAAGAAAAAAAGAAAGATTTGAATCTTAATTCAACACATTCACAAAATCACAAGCAAAAAAACACACCAATATCAAGAGTTCCTTTCTCTTTAGATGAACTACAAACGTCCTTCTCTAGCATATGCAAGCCAAGAATGAACGGAGCTCCTTTCATTTCCTTCACAATCACATGATAAGAGTACACTACTGAGTTAAATATAGAGAAGGAAACATATAGAGAGTAGAGGTGTAATTAAAGTACCAAAGCAAATAAAATTGAGTTTCCCTCATCACTCGTCAAGTCTAAAATGTTGGTTGTGCGTACTACCTTGCATAAATTTGTCTGCACTTTTCAAGTTTTGTAATATGGTGGGCCATTATCCGAATGTTGAACATCTGCACGAGGATGAATTGGAAGAGTTGATACAAAGAAAAAGTCCATCTGTACTTTTGAATTGCCTATAAATCCCTAACTCCATGTGATTAAATTAACAAAAAACAAACATCTATTTACCAATTCTCGAGACGATGGGCAGATGTCGATTATATGGATGGAGGATCAACCAATTCCCTTTCGTCCTTTGGCCGGACTAAACGGATTCCATGCATCGTATCATAGATGTCGATTGGATTACTAATTCCAACCGATGGAGAGAATCCATAAGTTGGAAGCAATTAAAGGCTGTGGGACAGTGGTTGTAATCGATACTTTGTAGGGGTATATATATATATAGCGATGGCACTTGGAAGAGCAAAATAGAGAAAGAAATTATGAGCAATTAATATTTTAAGAAAAATTAGGGGAGAAAATTTTGGGGGAGTGGATAAACTTTTGGAGTGGGGGTGTGGTGGGATCATACCTTGTAAGTTATACTAGAGAAATTTGAGGAGCTTGGAGGAGTTGGGGTTTAGATGGTAAAAATTTAAGGAGCTTAATTTTTCATGTGCATTTTATGGTTGTAAATCTAGCAAGAATGAAGATACCTTTTAATTTTCAACATATAACTATTATTCATGTTTATATATACAATACTAATAAAGGTCTAAAATGAAAAATTAAATAAATAAATACAGGATATAAAACATAAGTTTTAAAAATAATTCACCAAGTATTTATGATATTTAATAATAAGGTTAAGTCCAAAAATATTCGATATTAGGCTCATTTTGAAGGTATTGACAAGATGATTATAATGATATAATTTGCAAAAAAGGAAACGTATTTTTTAAATGCACTTTACTTCATATACGATAATTTGTGCTAATTGATAAGGGTGGTAAATGAAAAATGAAAAATGAAAAATGAAAAATGAAAAAGTAAGGGATATAAAGTAAATTAAATCACCAATTATAAGGGTATAAAATGTAATTTTGAAATTGAAAATGATTTGGTGTAAGGAACGTGGGAGGTTAAGCTGCCAAGTAGTAGTGGGCTATAACCGCGAAATACTTAATTTAAAGGGCTGGGATTTAATATTAAAGTTGATCCAACGATGGTGGGCTATAACCGCAAAATACTTAATTTGAGGGTTGAGATTTAGTATTAGGTTTGGTTTAAATGGCTAAGCTTAAAACACCAGTTTTTTGACTCACCAATATTATGTATAGAACATAATGTAAAAGTTCTGGAATTTGGGCCTAGTAGAGTTGGCGAAGCAACACTAATCAACTAGTACCAATATAACAATTAAATAATCCTAAACACATCCTACTTACTAAAATACTTGTTCCCCAAGTCCTCTATTGATCTTACTAAGTAATACTTCGCAAATTTATCCTGTAAAGAATACAAAGTTTCCTAATAAAAATGTATCTGACATTCTGTTCCCGTTCTTCTTGTCATCCCCATTGTTCTCTCTTTGATTGGAGAAATATATTTGAATTTCGTTGTGAGTAGTATGAGAGGGATGAGGGACGAGGAATGGGGCATTCTCTTCTCAAGCTTAAAATCTTTGTTTCATATCCATGACATGCTATTCTCCAGCAAGAAACGTTGAGATTGTAGATCTGAATTGGTGAAAATAGGAAAATTGAATTCAACATTTTTAAACGTAGGTAGCTCTTGAACATTAGATTGTAGTTGAAAAGCTTTGTGCTTTAACTCTTCGTTAATCAACTCATCTCCATTGGCATTCATTAGTCATGGGTATAACAAGGACATGAGTGAAAAAATTGAAGAATTAGGATTAAGGTGCTTGTATTGATTTTTGGAGAAAATTTTAATCTCTTCATCAGAAATAGCACGGCATTTGAGGTTCTATTGTCAAGCAGGTCTCCTGATAAAATTCAATACTATCGAGGAAAATGTATAATCATGTTTATTTAATGATCTTTTGAGGTAAGCTTTCAATTTATTCCTCATTACAAATAACTCGGGATTTCATATTCTAGTACTAAATAGGTCCTTGAAAAATCCAACATTATTGGAAAAAGAAATTATTTTTGTTTTATTTAATTGTTTTATTGGTAATAAGTGATTAGGGTTATGTTTCTTTGTTCTATGGATTTATATTTGTAAACTTCCTCTTATTATATACATCAGCAATGTAGAAGTCCTCGCATAGGCCTGCTTTAGCATCTGCCTGCAATAGAATTTACCACATCTGCCAATGCTACCCTAAAAACCGTGTTTGTTAGCTGTGGTTTGAGCTTGAGTCTCAGTGACCTTTTAAAGGCCCATTTAGCAAGGAGTTGGCAAAACAACCATTCTTTATGGCAGGAGTGAGTCGGTTCTATTTCTCGATGGGGCCAGGGAAGGGTTTGAATAGCAGTTCCTGCTTTTCAGTAGGTTTAAAACAAATGACGAATTGAATTTAATTGTGTTAACTTTCATTGACCCATAGAACACTAGCCAAAAATTGGGGATGTGGTAGTACATTTAAGAACCTCTGCATGCTTGAATGGCAACATGTCTTAAAATTTTATGGTTGAGACAGGATTCTACATTTTGAACCTGAATCGTAGGGATTGAAAATGTTAATTGCCTCAAAAAGCGCTTGCATCAAGGGTACACCACCCACCTTAGCTTTCCTGCCAATGGCCTTGACCAATGACCAGCTCTTAGGTTCTATTTGGTATCTGTAGCACCTATAAGTTAAAATTGACATGGCTAAGTTATGCAAACCTTTACTTGTTGACAATGAGTGGAGGTGCATGTAACTACTTTTTGTGAGTGGAAGCTACCTGCAAATGGAACCTAAAGTAACAAGTATCTGCAGATAGCTTAATTTCTTACACACATCAAATCGGAGTTCCCTTAGTAGCGTTATCCTTAAACTTTCATGCTTGGTGGAGGTCTATGCATTTTTTTCCAAGTTTTTGTATTAAAAGAATTGGTTATTTTTTAGAAGTTTCTTTTGGGGAAATGTCTAAAAAAACCCAATGGACTTTAGTGTTTCGAATGATTAAGTCATTGGACAATTTTTTAGAACAAATAAGTCCTTGGACATTGCAAAACCTGTTAAATAAGTCCTTGGACTTTCTAAAACTTGTTAGATACATTTTTATGACCTATAAAACTGGTTAATGTGGTAAAATAATGGAAAAAATATGAAAAAAAGCATTTGGACTTTCATATTTTAAACGATCAAGTCTCTGAATATTTTTTGAACAAAAAAAGTACTTACATCTATAAAATGAAACAAATATACCAAAAAGTACTTATATTTAAAAAAGATTATTGATGGAATTTATTTTAATTAAAAATAAAAAATATTCTGTCAGTGATTTTCCAAAAAAGATTTAAAAACGATTACTAATTAAATTTATTTTAATTAAAAATAAAATATATTTCGTATATGATTTTTCAAAGTAAAAAAAATAAAAAAAAGATTTAAAAAGGATTACTGATAAAATTTATTTTACCATTGGTGATTTTCCAAATTAAAAAAAAGGAAAATAATTTGTTTAAATTACTTACAGATTAACGAGAAAATTTAACTAAATACATAATTAATTAAAATTCGTTGCTAGTGTTCATTGGTATATATCTAATTGATGGCTAACTTGACCACCGTCAGACGTTCTAACACAGAAACATGTTAATAAGTGTGAAAGATCGTGCTTGAATCTTGTCGGTGATATCATTTCACCGATGGATTAGCGACGAATTTTAATTAATTATGTATTTAGTTAAATTTTATCGTTAATCGGTTAGTAATTTAATCAAATTATTTTCTATATTTTTTAATTTGAAAAATCACCAACGGAATATATTTTATTTTTAATTAAAACAAATTTCATCAGTACTCCTATAATACCCAGTTTTCGTTATAACTGTTATGTGTTCCTTTTCCGTTCTTTATGTATATATAAGTATCCGTACATTACTCGCTTGTACAATAATTTGAAATGCCTTGTACCTTGTACCTGAATGAAAAGTATAATGGTAAATAAGGACCAAATTTGTACAAGCTAACCTTGATTTAGGACCAAATTGTAGTGAATTTTGTCATATAGGGGTTAGTTTGTAAAAGGCCAAAGTTGGGGGGTTTATAAAGAAATTTTTTTCCAATAATCACATAAAGGATTTATGATTTTAATTATTCATTTTCAGATTTAAACTCTCTCTCTCAGAACTCTCTCCTTTCTCTCTCTAATCTCCAACCCTAAAACCATAGGAATTCCTTAATGCAATGTTGAATCATTGAAGTTTTGAAGAAATTGAAGCCACAATTGTGATTAGAATCATCATTATAAGGTTTGACCATATTTTGATTCAAGTATTTTTCCTATAATCTTGTGCTTTGGAGGATTTGGTTCTAAACCAATCTATGAAATCATGTAGGATTGTATGAATTGAGGCTAAGGAGGGTGAATCTTATCAAATTATAGTGTTCTCCATCTTTGCTAGCAAGGTATGTAGTGGTGTTAGTAATTAGGGTTGCATTTTAGGAATTTCTTTATTTAGGTTTAATATCATGAGGCTAAATAAGTTAATTCATTGTAGTTTGGGTATCAATTGTTAGATTTTTCTTACTGTTGGAATATGGCAGAAAGTGCTGTTTGTTTAGAAAATTCGTATAAAATCACTTGATGCTCCGTTTAAGGTGTATTATATATGGATGGAAAGGTCTATGTGTGTACAACTTTGTAGTTTACACCAAGATCTAGTTGTGGCTGTAGATGGCTCGAAACAGTGTATTTCCATGTCTGGTTCTGTGAAAACAGGATTTACACACTGTTTTTTAAAATCCTTATAAAATTGGTCATTGATCTAAATGAGTTGATTCCAACGCGATTGGAACCACAAGAGATTGATCTACACTTTTCGTTTAGACCCAAAAAGCTAATTTGGCCTCTAGGAGTAAGAAACAGTTTCCACAAGCTGTTGGTACAAGCTGTCCAGTGCAGGGGTATGATCAACAGCTTTGGCTGTTTGTACGTCGTGCCTAAAGACATGTACTTTCTGTATCTCTTTTGAATATGATTCTAAACCTTGCCTAGCTTATTTAGGATTAGTATAGAGTCATTAATAAAGCTTAAGGGTCATTAGCATATATGTTTTTGTACAATAGTTAGATAATTCCGAATCCAATTGTTATTGTATTTAGGATCCCCGAAACTTTCAAAGGTTGCCACGCATCTCGAATTGTATGGTTTTCCCCTCTATCAGGTACAGATTTCTATAATTCTTTGACCTGTGGATAACCTATTGAAGTGGTTATCTAATCCGTGGTTTGAGGTACACCACAATACACCTATGAAGTAGGTGTCGATGTGAAATTGCTTATGATAAATCTCAATCATTATGGAGTTATCTTGGATTTTATTTTGGGTTACTTGGTAATCTTTCTTGATATGAGACTTCATGATTGGTTATTTATTTTGAATCTTGTCCATTGTCATATCTTCCGATTTAGTATTTATTTGAAATAATTGATTTTACACGACTATGGATTTGATGAATTTGACTACTTGTTGAACACTGAATTGTTATGAGATTGTCACACTTCGTGGTGGCTCTTTTGTTTATCGTTTTCAGAACACCCGATCAATGGGGCACCATAGTCGGGATTGCTTCCATGGTGGCTATACTTGTTGAATTTCAAGATATGCAGTAAACAACAAATGAATGCCAAAACTGACTTAATTCTTATTAGCAAGTTGAGACTTCTTAAATAGACGTACAAAACAAAGAAATGACTGGTGCTGAACAGAAAACAAAGAACTCCTAAAAGACTGGGTAAGCCCTACAAATCAGGGATTTATTCAACARCCTCTTTTACCAGGTACACATTTAAGATGTAGACCAGGTAAACACCTAAACACTACTACAAACCCTCCCATAAGCTAACTGTGGAACACAAGTTAGCTTAGATATCCTGTTTGCAAACTCCTAACAGTCTTCGAAACTTCATGAACAACTCGACCTGCAAAGGCTTTGTCATTAAATCTGCCAGTTGATCCTTGGACTTGCAAAACTCCAGCTTTATTGTTCCATTTTGAACCAATTCTCTGAGGAAATGAAACCTTACATCTATATGTCTGCTTCTTCCATGCATCACCGGATTCTTTGACAATTTTATGGTTGAACTATTGTCACAATACAGAACCGTCTCTTCTTGATGATCACATCCTAATTTTTCTGTGACTCGTCTTAACCAAATTGCTTGACTAGCGCATTCAGCTGCTGCAACAAACTCAGCCTCTGTTGTGGAAAGTGTAACAATCGGTTGTTTTTTGGACAACCAAGAAATTGCACCTTCACCCATCATAAACACATAGCCTGACGTGCTTCTCCTATCATCTGTGTCTCGAGCATAATCACTATCAGTGAAACCACTTAGTATTGTCCTCCTTTTCTTGTACATGATTCCATAGTCCAAAGTTCCTTTTAGGTACCTTAGAATTCTTTTAGCAGCTTGTAGATGTATMTSTGTYGRTTTACTCATATATCGACTAATGAGACAAACACTATACATTATGTCAGGTCTGGTTGCCGTAAGATACATAAGACTTCCTACAATCTGCTTATAATTTGATTCACAARCAGCAACTCYYTGTTCATCCTTAKTGAGATTTGTTCCAGGAACGATTGGTGTTCCAACCACTTGACATTCYATCATGCCRAAACGTTTAAGCACCTCAGTTGCATATCGTTTCTGGCTGATAAAGTTTCCTTGTGGGCCTTGTGAAACTTCAATGCCAAGGAAGTACTTCATTGGTCCCAAATCGGTCATATCAAAAATCCTCATCATAGAGGCTTTAAATTCTTTCACCATCTCATCATTGCCCCCTGTATATATAAGATCATCAACGTAAATACCGACAATGAGTAGGTTACCTGCCTTGTTTGTCTTGGTAAACAAGGTTTGTTCATTTGGACATCTTTGAAAGTCTTCTGCTGTGAAATATCCTTCTATACGACTAAACCAAGCACGAGGTGCCTGTTTTAGTCCATAAAGGGCTTTATGTAACCTGTACACTTTATTTTCTGCTCCCTTTACCTCAAACCCTTTTGGCTGGTCTATGTACACTTCTTCATTGAGGTCTCCATGCAGAAATGCTGACTTTACATCGAGTTGGTATATCTTACAGTTACGTTGAGCTCCCAATGCTACGATMGTCYTTACCGTCTCGATTCTGGCAACAGGCGCATAGACTTCAAGATAGTCTATTCCGTACTTTTGAGAGTAGCCCTTGGCTACTAATCGTGCTTTGTATTTCTCCAAATCTCCGTGCTCATTAAACTTAGTCTTGTATACCCACTTTACACCTACGGCTGTGGCACCGTTTGGCAAGTCAACTAAACTCCAAGTGTTATTCTTCTCGATTGACAGCATTTCCTTTTCCATAGCCACTCTCCAATGCTTCTCTCTTACTGCATCTTCGAAATACACAGGGTCAGAGGTTGCCATCATAGCCATATTCACAGCTGGTTCATCATTATCATCTTCAATGTTTTCCAGTCTATCACCTAAAGAGTAGTCTTTCATCCATCTTGGAGGTTGTGTGCGTCTTTTAGTTCTAGTACTGGACTCAGCTTCCCTCCCAGAATTTATGTCACCTTCAAGTCCTCCATTTATTTCTCTACTTTCACTTTCTGGTTGAGTGTGAGTGATACTTGTAGTCTTGTTGATTTCTCCATCTTCCCATTCCATGTCCATCAATACTGAGGCTGTATGAGTCTCCGTCCAGTTGTACTCTTGATTTTCTTCAAAAACGACATCCCTGCTGATTAATATCCTGTTGGTCTGGGGGTCAATCAACTTGTATCCCTTCGACGCTTCACTATATCCCAAGAATACACACTTTATGCTCCGATCATCAAGTTTACTTCTACGTTCTTTAGGCACATGAGCATGTGCAATGCAAACGAACACTCGTAAATGAGCTACTGCTGGTTTGATCCCGGACCAAGCCTCCTCGGGTGTAACATTTGTGAGGGCTGCATTTGGACATCTATTCAAGATGTAATTGCTCCAGTTGGTCGCTTCGGCCCAAAACGTCTTCGGCATCTTCATATCTGATAACATAGCACGTACCATGTTTAATACAGTTCTGTTTTTACGCTCCGCAACTCCGTTTTGCTGTGGTGTGTAAGGGACTGTAAGCTGTCTTTTGATTCCATTTTCTTTGCAAGCTTCTTTGAATGCCGTGGAATTGAACTCTGCCCCTCTGTCTGTACGTAGGCACTTAATGACAAGACCTGATTCATTCTCAACCATCTTCTTGAAGCATAGGAACCGGTGAAGTGCTTCTGATTTTTCAGCTAAGAAATACATCCATGACTTCCTTCTAAAATCATCAATAATACATAATATGTACCTTTTACTACCGTTCGAGGTAGGACTGATGGGGCCACATATATCTGCGTGAACCAATTCCAGTGCTTTATCTGCTCTCCATGTGCTTTTGTTTGGGAATGACTCACGATTATGTTTTCCAATGAGACAATCTGCACATACCTCATCAACTATCTCAAATGATGGTAAGCCTCGTACCATTTGCCTCGTCTCCAAAGTCTTTAAACCATTAAAGTTTAAATGACCGTACCGCCTATGCCATAACTTTGTGACCTCCTGCTCCTTTGTGAGAAAACATTGCTCCTTCTCTTTTAAATCTCCCCGTGTTTCTGCTGTTAAGATGAACATTCTCTGTGCACTCATTGTTGTTTCAATGATTAGTCCTTTTGTGGGATGATATATTTTACAGGCTCCACCTTTAATCAAGATAGCAAGACCTTTTTCTTGTAATTGGCCAACGCTAATTAAATTGTTTCTCAAGTCTGGAACAAAATAAACATCAATGATGACATGACTTACATTATTCAACCAGATTCTAACGTTACCTCTTCCAACAACATTCATTTGATAGTTGTTTCCTAGCTTCACAGTTGTTTTGAACTGATAGTCTAGGTCACAGAATTTTGATCGATCACCACACATATGATTCGAACACCCAGAATCGAGAAACCACTCATCATTCTTCTTATTCTCTTGGACTTCTGCATATGTCATCAGTAGCATTTCTTCATTCTCAACGTAGTTTGCTTCTTTTCTCCATTCTGGACACTCATATGAAAAATGTCCAAGTTTGTGACATTTGTAACATTCTGAGGTTGCTTTGTTGTAGATAGACCTGCCCCTGCCTCTTCCTTTTCCTCTAAAGAAAAATCGGCCGCCTCGACCACGCATCCCTTGCCTATCTTGGAATGTGGTCTTCAACTCATGTTCTTCATCTCTTCCTCGGCTGTATATCCCTTGCCTCTCTTCTGATGAGATATTCAACGCCTGTTCTTCATCTCCTTCGTTGTCTCTCTTAAATTTTTGTTCGTGCACCAGCAAGGAGCTTTGCAATGCATCTATCGACAATTCATCTATGTTCTTAGATTCCTCGATCGAACAAACAACATAATTCCATTTCTCCGTTAACGTCCGCAAGATCTTCTCTACAATCTTGACGTCTTCCATATGTTCTCCACAATTTCGCATCTCATTGGCTATCACCATAACCCTTCCAAAGTAATCTGTAACAGATTCACCGTTCTTCATCATCAAAACTTCAAATGATCTTCTTAGTCTGTTCAACTGAGCTCTCTTCACCTTCTCGTTCCCTTGGTATTTCACCTTCATGGAATCCCACAATTGTTTTGCTGTATCTCTTTTGGTGATCGTTTTCAATATAGATTTATCTATTGCGGCGAATAGATAATTCTTGGCTTTCAGATCCTTCAGCTTCGATTCCGCATTGTCTGCCGGAATCCTAGATTCCACAACACTCCAATACTCTCTTGAACGCAGGAGGTTCTCCATGAGGAGACTCCAATGTTCATAATCCCCGTCAAATTTCGGGATGCTTGGTTGAGCAAAGCTTGCATCTGAATTCATCTCTCTCACAAGTGTATCACTCTGTCTTGAAGTCAGCCTGGCTCTCTGATACCAAAATGTTGAATTTCAAGAGATGCAGTAAACAACAAATGAATGCCAAAACTGACTTAATTCTTATTAGCAAGTTGAGACTTCTTAAATAGACGTACAAAACAAAGAAATGACTGGTGCTGAACAGAAAACAAAGAACTCCTAAAAGACTGGGTAAGCCCTACAAATCAGGGATTTATTCAACAACCTCTTTTACCAGGTACACATTTAAGATGTAGACCTAGTAAACACCTAAACACTACTACAATACTATCATGGCGTCCTCACTCTGATTAGGTTCTTAAGTGGACCTGACCTGGTACCGGTCATTTAGAGGGCGTATGGATCGATCCTAGATTTAGTTTACCATATTTCAGGCTGTGAACATGTCACAGAGGGGATTAGATAGTCGCGTGCCCGCACCTTTATTCCCACCCGTTCGAGAAAATTTGGCCATCCCTTGGACATCGCGTCATTGTGATGCAAAATTTTGGATTGTGTGATTCTTGATTTTGCCTTCGGGTGTATATTTGCTTCATCATGTTATGTGTCATTGATTTACGATTTTACTTCCGTTGTTTGTTTTATTTAAATCCAATTTACGATTACTTGTCTATCTTTAATCCATTCACAGAGCATGTCGTAGCCGTGTTTATTTTTTTATGCACGGCAGGTTAGTAGCAGTTATGACGGGGATGAGATTGATAATTGATCATGTTTCTTTTGAAGTTGCACCTTGGAGATGTTATTTATAACTTGATCTTGTATTTTTGTATATTGTATGTTGTATACTCTCCAAGGCTATGTAATTTATATGTATAAAGGTTTAGGCTTGCTCTAGGGTTTATGATCAGGGACGCTACAAATCCTTTCTTTAAATCTTTTTTAATTTAAAAAATCACATACGGAATATATTTTATTTTTAATTAAAATAAATTTGATCAATAATTCTTTTTAAATCCTTTTTTTATTTTTTATTAATTTGAAAAATCACTGACAAAATATATTCAATTTTTAATTAAAATAAATTTCATCAATAATTATTTTTTAAATGTAAGTACTTTTTTGGTATATTTTTTTCATTTTATAGATGTAAGTACTTTTTTTGTTCAAAAAATGTTTAGGGACTTATCGTTTAAAATATGAAAGTCCATTGGCTCTTTTTTAAAAAAAATTCATTACTTTGACACATTAACCAGTTGTGTAGGTCATAAGGATGTATATAACAGGTTTTAGAAAGTCCAAGGAGTTATTTAACAAGTTTTGGAATGTCCAAGGACTTATTTGTTCCAAAAAATTATCCAAGGACTTGATCATTCCAAACACTAAAGTCCATTGAGTTGTTTAAACTTTTCCCTTTCTTTTGCATGCAAGTACTGTTGTACCCTAGCATTTTTGTTGAAAACTCTTTCAGGGTTCAGTTAGGTGAATTTTTCATTGCTTTGGATGCACCATTGCCATCTTTTGCTTCCTTTGGCTTTATTTGTTGATGATCGAGGTCTACCATGGAAAATCTATATGTTGATGCCTTGTGTCTAACTGCTTTCAGTTGGCACCATGGCTAGTAGTCTGGTTCAAGTACCTGACAAGAGATTGTAGAATCACCACACTCACACCCACACCTATACAAGGGAAAATTAATATGGAGATGAACCTACCTTTTGTAGCTTATTTGTATACTTCCCAGATTTATTGTTACCCTGTATTTTTCTGCGTCAATAATGATTTCTTTGTCCTAAATGGTCTAGTTATTTTTGCTTCAACAGTTTCTAACCAGCTTGCTCAAGTAAATTGTGGAAATTGCCGAACAATGCTGATGTATCCATTCGGTGCCCCATCAGTTAAATGTGCAGTTTGTCACTACATTACAAATGTCAATGTGAGTACAACAAAACCCATCTTCTTTTTGACTTCATTGTTTGAAGTGTGAATTTACTTATAGAGTACCTTTGCATGTGATGGTACCGTATGGTAAAAAAGTTGCATAGATCTGTTCTTGGGAGTTCATTGAAGAAATTTTCTGGAAGTTGCAAATGACATATTGCACATTTCTTCTTCTGTAATGGCTTGTGTGCCACTGCTTTCAACACAATACGGGATAAAGTGCCATGTTTTATACTGTCCACAGCGATTTGTATTAATTGATGGGGAAACAGTATTCACTAGAACCAAAGTGAAGCTTTGGAGTCGCTATAGAAGTTTATGGCTTCTCTCATAGGGGATGGATTTTTCAGCTACACAGATAGTGTGGTGCTCTAGTTTTCTAGCCGGAGCCCTTGACATGCAAATAGTTTTGCTTTACTATGTTGATAGTATTGTTGTTACTAGGCATCATTCAGAGGGGACTATAACTCTGAAAATTTTCGTTTAGAGGGCTTTCAAGTGGATGACTCCTAGAGTATCATGTACTTCTGTTGAGATTACTACCTCCTCCAAGGGTGCCACCATGTACCAGAGGAAGCATGCCCTTGATTTCTTGCCAACATTAGTATGTTTGAAAGTCAGGTAGTATATTATTAGATGATCCCAAATATCAAGCTCTATCCCTATGGTGGTAAGTCCAAAGAGATATATGGTACCAGTTGGGAAGCTGAATTTGTATTGGTATGGTTGTTTCTGTTGGTAGCAATTCATGTCTTCCCTTCGTACTAGTTATAGATTCTGAGGCATATATGTGGTGACAAAGATACTTGAACGCTAGTCAACCGACTGCTAATGCAGTAGGGGATTTCCAGTTTGGTATTATGTCTTGATTGGGGGAATCTTATGTAGCGGAAAAGCTAGAAGCAAGACTTTTCTCTCTCGAGTGGGGAGTCTGAGCATTGGGTTATGGTGTGTAGAAAATGTGAGTTGACTTGAGTACTCCCATTGTGATAAGGGATGGGAATTGGGTGATTCCTTGTGGCATGACTAACTTACGAACTTGTAAATTGGAGCAAAGTCGTTCCTAATTGGTCTTCTATTATTTCAGTATTCATATAACCCATGTTTGATGAACTAGCTGATAAGCTAGCCGTTAGTTGTAAAACTAGTTGTTGGCTGATAAGCTAGCTGTTAGTTGTTAAACTATTACATTTAGTAAAAACTAGCTGTTAAGCTAGATGGCAATGTAGAATTACCTAAAAGGATAGATTCCATGACCATAATGCTACAAAAATCATACCCAGTTTCTGTTGCATTAACTGAAGGTCTTGTTTTTGTTCATGTTCTTTTTTTTTCATTTACTGGTGTATTTCACTCTTTAATATGGTCTGATGAGGTGTATGTCAGATCAGACATGCTTTCTTGTGTTGCCACTGATCACAAGTCTTCCGCAGATGAGCAGTGGAAGGGTTCCCGTTTCCATGCGGCCTAATGGAAATGCAACATCAGGATCAATGCCCTCTGTTTCGACAGTGAGTTGCCTGCTCTCTTTTTTTAATGCCAAACTAATTGGGGGTTAAGTTAGAAATGGGCACAAAAGTGTTTGTGCAACTGAGTTTTCGTCAATGTACCATGAAAAATTTTCTAATTAGTCAAGGTACCTCAAATTCCGACTACTTTTTGTCGACAGTTCCGACTTTGCGTTTGTTACATGGGACAGGACAAGACAAAACAAAAATTTGTTGTCTCACGTTTGGTGTGCCATTAGACTGAAACAGGACATGAATGAGTGGGGACCAAAATTGAATTTTTTTTGTCCCACCAAAATAGGTGGAACACAAATCATGGAGATTGGACAAGATTCAATTCTTTCACCTACCTACATCCCTCTCGTCCAGTCCAGCCCATCCTGTCCAGTCCGGGAGATTTTGGAGTTTTTAAGCTCTTTCTGTTCTCAACCATTTCTTCAAAACTTTCTCCAAAATAAATATAGTAGGAGAGCTAAAATTCTACAAATTTGGAGAATCCTCCAAATGTAAATGGAGGAAGATAATGATTTTTTCTTATTTCCAAGAAAAACTCCAACTAACCAATAAAATTAAATGGAGGAAGAAAGAGAAGGATTTTTTTTCGTTTGTTAAGTATTTTAATTATATACTCAAAATTGAAAAATGCTGGAGTCGAATGTGCAACTATTTTTTTGAGATCGACTTTTAATCCATAATTTTGGAGAAGCGGTTGGAGATACTCCTAGGGTTAGGGTTAGGGTTAGGGTTAGGGTTAGGGTTGTGTCTTACAAGGTACATGGATTTCATATTTCGTTGATATCTTCTACAGGAAACCCCTCATTCTCATAACCAAACTGTAGTTGTTGAAAATCCCATGTCAGTTGACGAGAGTGGAAAACTGGTACGTTCTTCCTTCTTACCCCTTCTCCCGAGTTATATTTGTGATGGAGCTCTCTTTGATGATGATTTGGTTTTGTGATGATTTAGGTAAGCAATGTAGTTGTCGGGGTAACCACAGAGAAGGCAATCAAGTGAATGATCGTTGATGATTAATTGTCATCCATGACCTCTGCTTGCTTTAAGGATGCATTGTATATAATAATAACAGAAAAGGGGGATGATCATCATTTTGACATTAAAGAAAAAAAAAAAAAGAGATTTGATGCGGTTTGAGTTGAGAAACCGAGATTGTTCCGTCAGAAAGAAAAAAAATTGATTTGATGTGGTTTGAGTGGAGACGTGGATATTGTGGGCACATCTTCATTATTTTGTGGTCATTTTGCTCAATAATTCCGTTTGTTATATGGTTGCTTGTTAATGTGTGTTTTTTGCTTATAAATTATAGATTAATAGCATTTTTATTGTAGAAATATGTTGTCTACATGTTTGGTTGGCACCTAAGAATATTTTCTAACATATTATTCTCATAAATTATTTAAAATAAAAAACTAGAAGTTTAAATCTTAAAAAGAATTTACGCCGACTTGGACAGATTTTCTATATAGAGCATCTACATTAGAGATATTTGACATATTTTTTCAAGGAAGTTATTACAAGAACATTTAATGTGACTACGAGTTCTTGTCATGTCACAACTTGTTAACAAAAATACAACTCCTTGTACTAAAACAATTGATGAATAGAATTAGAATGAACATAATGTCATAGGAACAATGAAACAAAACAAGTAGATAGAGAATATGAAATCTATAATCCTCATTAATCATTAATTTTTTTAAATAGGGTTGGTTATAATGAAAAGAAAACATTCATTGTCGTAAATCCCAATACTTCAAAAACTATTCTTTCATGAAGGCACACAATCCTTCAACATTCCCCTTTTTGTGAGTCAAAGGGGGTGATGGTGCATAATTCTTGCCTCATTAAAAACTTAAGCCAAAGAAAGAAAACTCATTGAAAAAAACAAAGAACTTTAGACAAACTTTAATTTATGGTGACTGAAGCCTCATCTTCTGTACTTGAACATCTAAGCTCAGATGATAATCCTCTACCAGCTCAGCAATGGACTAAAAACCATTCAATTCATCAAATTCTTGGTGATCCAAGTGCACGTATTCAGACACCTCGTGATCTAGGTAATATATGTTTCTTTGTTAACTTTCTTTCTCTAGTTGAACCCAATAAAATCAATGAGGCTATCTTAGACCCTACCTGGATCATTGTCATGCAAGAGGAACTCATTGAGTTTGATAGGAACAATGTCTGGTACCTTGTCCCACGTCCATCTAACAAAATTGTGATAGACACCAAATGAGTTTATTGCAATAAGTTAGATGAACAAGATGTGGTGACCCGCAACAAGGCACGTCTCGTTGCTCAGGGTTATAGACAAGAAGAAGGAATCGATTATGACGAAACCTTCGCACCAGTGGCTAGACTCGAAGCTATTCGACTCTTTCTAGCCTTTGCTTCCCATAGAGACTTTAAAGTGTTTCAAATGGATGTAAAGAGTGCTTTCCTTAATGGAAAAACTCAAGAGGAAGTTTATGTTGAACAACTTCTAGGGTTTCTTGACCCTAAATATCCAAATCATGTCTATAGATTGGATAAAGCTCTTTACGGGTTAAAACAGGCCCCTCATGCCTGGTATGATACCTTTTCTCATTTCTCCTCTCTGAGAAATTTGTTTATGGAAAGATTGACCAAACCCTTATTCTTAGGAAAATTAAGGGTCATATCATTCTAGTCCTAATTTATGTCAATGATATTATTTTTGGTTTCACTAATCCCTCTTTGTGTTTTCGGTTCGCTGAACGCATGAAGAAAGAATATCAGATGAGCATGATGGAAGAACTAACATWCTTTTTAGGTCTTCAGATCAAACAGTCAGATAAAGGTATCTTCATCAGTCAAAGTAAGTATGTCAAAGATATGTTGAAGAAGTTTGATCTATCAAACAACTCATCTATGAAGACTCCAATGGCTCATCTCTCTCTGAACAAGGATCCAAACGGAAAGCCTGTAAACATTATTGTTTATAGAGGAATGATCGACTCTCTACTGTATCTCACAACAAGTGGTCCAAGTATCATGTACTCTACCTGTCTATGTGCACGATATCAATCTGAACCTAAGGAATCTCATATGATTGCTGTAAAACGCATATTCAGATATTTAAAGGGAATTCCTAACTTGGGTTTTTGGTATCTCAAGGGTTCAGGTTTTGACCTAATAGGTTATTCGGATAGTGATTTCGGAGGTTGCAAATTGATAGGAAAAACACCATTATAGGCTGTCAGCTTCTAAGTGGAAAGTTGGTTAGCCGGAGAAGTAAAAAGCAAAATTCTGTGTCCACATCAACTGCTGAAGCTGAATATGTTGCTATGCCAAATTCTTTAGATGAAAAACCAGCTCAATGACTATGATCTTCAGCTTTCTAAGATCCCTATCTATTGTGATAGCATTAGTGCTATTGCTATTGCTATTGCTATTGCTATTGCTATTGCTATTGCTATTGCTATTGCTATTGCTATTGCAAATAATCTTGTTCTTCACTCCAAGACCAAACATATTGAGATCAAATATCATATCATTTTATCAGATATCATATTATGAATGGTAATATTGAACTTCACTTTATACCAACTAAATACCAACTCGCTGACCTTTTTACAAAGCCTCTTGATGAGACAAGATTCAACATCTTGATCAACGAACTTGAGATGCTAAACGCTGAGGATTAATTCCTTCAACTATAAGCAATATTCAGCAAGTGAAATAATTCAGTGTTCTTATTATATCACTGAACTCTTGAGTAATATATCTTCTCTCTCTAAGGTATGTATACTTATCCTTCTTTTCAAAACTTAAAACTGTCACTGAATCTTTCCATATTCAGTGACCAAACTGTTTTACAAAAATGTTTCAGTGTTCCTTCTATCACTGAACCCTTTAAGCAAAGTATATCTCACTAAAATGTACTTATCTTTTCTTAAAACAAAACCATCACTGAACCTTTTCTTAATCAGTGATAATTGTTTTTAAAATAAAAATTTCTTCAGTGATTCTTCTTATCACTGAACCTTTTTTAAACATATCTTTTCAAAAAGATATACTCTTAAAAACTCATACTCACTTTTCATATTCAATATCTCATATGTTTTTGAAAGACTTAAACTCATTTTTTTGAAAGAACATGGAAAATGAATCGTAGTCTGACGTCATTTCTTTTTAATGATACGATTTTTTGAGACGCGCGTACCGATTTGAGACACACGACCTCTTCAAATTCTATCCAATCGTAGATGAGGACGTGCTACCTTTTTCATCATTGTACAACTTTTAAGTCGTATTTTTCTCTCTTTCTCTCTTCTTTCCATTTCTCTCTCCTCTTACCTATAAATATGAGACTTCTTCTCTCATTTTTTTCTTTACGTTTACAAAATTTATAGTCGAATCTTTGCCTCTAAGACGTTTCCAAAGTAAGAACTCAAGAACACTCAAAAAACTTTCAATCTTCTTCTTTTCAAATCACAAGTTGATAACTTTCTTTCTTTATTTTGATATGTTCTCCTTCTAAGAAACTTTTATTATGTTCTTTAAGAACTTGCTCTCTTGAACAACTAACAAACATATTACTAACTCATTCTATTACTTGGTTATAATCTAAGTTTCTATACACTTATTCTTCTTGAAAAATCCTAAATCTTCTTGTGGATTTTTTTAAAAGAAGTTTTATCGATTCAAAACTTACAGTTTACACTTTTATCTTGTGGATTTCTAATAAACCTAATATCTTCTGCTTTTCTTTTATATAAATAGAAATGTCTGCTAGAAATGCGAGCTTCTCGATTGACGAGGTGCCTTCAAGGTAAATAATCATATTGCACTTGTAGACATTCCCGCCAACAAATCTCACTTTGTGGATGCTGCAAATTTCTTCAAGAACTCTCTTATTTCTTAGGCTCTCACCCATGTAAAGTGGGAACTCAACTGAAGGTTACTAACTATATTACTGCTTATGAAGAATTCAAGGCTAGAGAGGGTGAACGTCTTGATGATGTTTATTATAGATTGACCAGACTTCTAAAGGAGCTGACAAAGAATGACATTAGAAAGACAAGGATTGAAATAAATGTCAATTTTCTGAGTAATTTGCAACCAGAGTGGAAACCGTTTGCTAATAATATCAAATATAACAAATCTTTATTTGATATTGATATTCATGAGGTTTATGAAACTCTGAAGCAAAACGAAGAGGAAGTGCTGGAAGTCAGAGACTTGAAGAAGAAGAAGGAAAAAGAAGTTAATGATCCTTTGGCGTTTGTGTCTGAGAAGAAAGGCAAGAGTAAGTTTGGGAAGCAGGTGAAGGAAGTGATTCAGATGAGTGAATCTTCTACTGAAAGCAGCGACGATTCTGATTCTGACATAAAAGAGATTAAGCAAGCTATGGTGATGCTGACCAAGGTTTTCAGAAGAAATTCTATAAGAAACCGCACTCCAATAATCAAAGGTTCTCTTCTGGGTCTAAATATTACTTCAAAGACAAATTTGGTGAGAAAAAAAGTACGAAGAGAAAAGATATGAAAAGAAGTTTGAAAAGAAACCGGAAGAGAAGAAAAAGTTTGTGAAGGGAGTGGCTGACGAGAACACAAAGTGTTACAACTGTGACAAGTTGGGGCTCTTTGCAGTTAATTGTAGAAAACCAGTGTCGAAAAACACTGATTACTATAAAAATAAATTCCTTCTTTCCAAGCAAAAGGATGCGGGAAAAGCACTGATGGCTGAGGATGATCATTGGCTTAATCTAACTGATGAGGAAGAGGAGTCAGAGGCTGTTGCACATATTTGTCTGATGGCAAGAACTGAGACTAATTCATCTGACAATGAAGAAGAGAGTACTGAATTGAATGATGAGGTATTAAAGAATTCATGCATGGAACAGATGCATAGAATGATGCTCAAACTTCAGGATTTTCAGCAAAAGTTAAAATCTAAAAAAGAACGTGTTGCTATTCTTGAAAAAGATCTTAAAATGCAACAAGATAAATACATTAAAYTGAWCRATGAAAATGCTGAAAATTTTGATTGGGCTCAATCTTTGCTGTCTGAAAGAAAAAAAATTTCCGAAAAATCAGACATCTTAAAAGTTGAATTATCCGATTCTTACGAGAAGTATAAATCGTTAGAATTGTTGAATGATGATCTAATTGTTAAAACAGTACTCTTACCTTACAAAACAAAATTTTAAATGAAAAACTGAAGGCCCAGGAAGAGAAGTTGTATAAGAGGGCAAACTGATCAAACTATTTTTCTGAACAAGCCTACCGAAACCATATTTTTTAATCCTCGTGAAGGCTTAGGCTATGAGAATCCAAATTGCTTAAAAAAAGGCTTTATATTTCACTCCAACTTTATATAAATTTGAATATCTTGACCTTGGTTCTGAATTTCAAATTAAATTTACAAAATCTTCTGATAAAGTTGAGAAACAAGAAAATCTGAATATAAATAGAAAGGACAAAATGCAAGTTCCATTTGACTATTCTAAACTAAATGAAAGTTATCAAACACAAGTTCCTGCACTTTGTACTGACTATTTTCACAGTTATTCAAACGCAGAACTTGAATCAAAACCAGCTGAACCAAAACTTTATACTTCACCTTTGGTTTTGGAAAAACAAATGGTTCATTTAGAAAGAACTTTAAAAGAAGAAAAACTTTCGTTTCAAAAGCAAAAAGAAGAATTTTTAATTAGAATTGAAAGTTTTGAAAATTCAAAGATCAAAGTGGAACATGTTGAGTTTGAATATTTTTCGTGTTCTAAATCTTCAAGTGACGCTTCTGAGTCTGACGATTTAAAATTTCCCGATGAAGAGCTTAATTTTTCAAAAATATTAAATTCGGATTCTTGTTTGGATAAAGAGATTGATCAGTTTGATTTCTCCAAACAATTGCCCAGTCATGAAGAATTTTTTAAAAAAATGAAAAGACTGTGAATTCAGACAGGGCTTCAGATTGCGAAAAGATTTTTAAAGAAAAACTTGTTTATGAGAATGTGTAAAGTGAAAGGATCTGATGATTTTATTTTTCATGTTTCAGATAATTCATTGAAGAATAAGCGTGTCTGGAAAGTGAAAGGATCTACGCCTGTAGATACACATAAATCATCAAATCAACAGAGGAAGAACCTTTTTGCAATTTATGTATTAAGTAACACTGTAAAGAAATATTCATTCAGTGAATTGTTTGATATAATGAAAAGCAAAATGGTTTGTTCTTTTTGTCGATGGGATGAGTTTGTGCCCTTTACTCATCATGTTATGCATTCTGATATTTCTATCATGAAAAAGAAAATTATTTTCAAAGGAAGTTGGTTCGGTAGTTACACCATACCACCAACTCGGGCTAATCTGAAAGAACCCATACTAAAATGGGTACCTAAGTCCAATTGATTCAATGTGTAGGTAAACCGCCATGCGTGGTTCTTAGACTCTGGATGTTCTAAACACATGACTGGTAGAAAAAAATTACTATCTAATTTTGTTGAATCTTTTGGTGGCACGATAAGATTCGGTTATGATATATACACGCCTATCCTTGGATATGGTGACGTAATTTCTAGAAACTTAATGATAAAGAAAGTGTCGTATATCGAAGGACTTGGACATAATCTGTTTAGCATAGGTCAATTTTGTGATAAAAATATAGAAGTTTGTTTTAAAGCTAACCGGTGTAGTGTCCGTACTACTGATGGTAAGGAACTTCTCGCTGGATCCAGAAAATCAAATCTCTACACGATTGACTTATCAAATGCACAAGTGGATACTGAAAAGTCTGCTTGATATCAAGGCTTCCATGTAGCAAAACTTGTTGTCGCATCAATGTCTTTCTCGTCTGAATTTTAAAAATCTGAACAAGTTGGTTTGTAATAACTTGGTGATAGGTCTTCCAGAGCTGAAATTTAATAAAGATCATGTTTGCGCATCATGCAAACTGAGTAAAATGAAGAGAGTTTCTCATAAGACTAAGACAGAGTTCAATACCACTAAGATAGATTTCAATACCGATCGTCCTCTACATTTACTTCATATGCATCTTTATGGTCCTATGAGAGTTTAGAGTATCAACAAGAAGAAGTATGTGTTAATCGTTGTTGACGACTACTCCAGATACACATGGGTTCATTTTTTGAGGTCTAGAGATGAAGCCTCTGAGACAATCATCTCTCTCTTAAAGAACGTTCAAGTCAAGTTACAGTTATCTGTTTAGAAAATCAGAACGAATAACGGAATAGAATTCAAGAATAAGACTCTCGGCACATTTCTAGAATCTCATGGTATCTCTCATACCTTCTCGGCAGTCTGGACACCACAACACAATGTTGTCGTTGAACGGAAAAATAGAACACTAGTGGAAGCAACTCGTACACTCCTAACATTCTCGAAGTTTCCTCTATTACTTTGGGCTGAAGCAGTTGATACTGCATGTTTTACCCAGAATCGATCCCTCATACACAAAAGGTTTGGTAAAACACCATACGAACTCATAAATAAAAGAATACCTAATATCAAATTCTTTCGAGTTTTTGGTTGCAGGTGTTTTATTCTGAATGACAAAGAGGACAGAGGTAGGTTTGCTGCCAAGGCCGATGAAGCTGTCTTTATTGGTTACTCTAAAACCTCTGTTCCTTACAGGGTTTACAACAAAAGGACGAAAGTTGTAAATGAGAGCGTAAACGTTTAATTTGATGAAGTAGTTGATGTGGCTTCTGAACAAAACGGTTCAGAACCCGGGCTGATAATTAACACATCGCAGAACGCAAATCTCAATGAGTCTTCCTATCTATTCCTAATAATTCTGATTTAGATTCTTTGTTTGAAAACTTTTATGATGACTATTTTGACAACAAACCTAATGAGTCAAATATTTTGTCCAGGGATGATAATTAGATTCAATCTGAACAACAATTATCTGGTCCATCTGTTGATGTTCCAGTCACTGTAACTGAAGAAATGTCTAAAGATGTAGATGAAGAGATTGAAATGGAAAATCCAAATTGTCCAGTTCAATGTGAAGAGGGCTCGAATATTAATCTGCCAGAGGTTTCGGTCGTTCCAGATGAAAACACTTTACCTCAGCCAGATATTCAGCCTATTTCAGTACCTAATATTGAACCTTTACCTGACCTGTTGTGGACAATTCCCCCAATACTTACACTGATCAATGTTTAGATCAATCTTCGTACATTCCCCTACCTCATAGCACCAAGTGGACCAAAGATCATCCAATAACTCAAATTATTGGTGATCCAAATGCTTCTATTCGTACTAGGTCTGCTTTTGCCAATGAGTGTTTATACTTCACTTTCTTGAGTAACATTGAACCGTCTAAGATTTCTGAAGCCTTAGCGTACCCGGATTGGATAATCGCGATGCAAGAGGAGCTGAATCAGTTTGAAGCTTTAAAGGTCTGGAGATTGGTTCCTCGTCCCAGAAACAAAACGGTTATCGGTACTAAGTGGGTTTCAAAAACAAGAAAGATGAAGATGGAGTTGTTGTAAGAAAAAAAGCTCGTCTTGTCGCTAAAGGATACAATCAACAAGAATGCGTCGACTACGATGAAACATTTGCTCTGGTAGCACAGATTGAATCTATCAGGATGTTCTTGGCATACGCTACACATAAAAACTTCACAATTTATCAGATGGACGTCAAAACAACATTCCTGTATGGTCTTCTCAAAGAAGAAGTTTACGTTGCTCAACCAAAAAAATTTGTTGATGAGTCAAAACCTGATCATGTCTACATCCTTGACAGAGCCTCGTATGGACTTAAACAAGCCCCGAGAGCCTGGTATGACATTTTATCAGAGTTCCTTGCAAAATCAGGCTTCTCAAAAGGTAATATCGACACAACCCTCTTTATTAAAAATGAAAAGTCTGACATTATCTTCATACAAATTTATGTTGATGATATAATATTTGGATCAACGAATCCTAAATATTGCAAAACTTTTCATCCTTGATGGTTTCTCGTTTTAAAATGAGCATGATGGGTGAGATGAACTTCTTTTCAGGTCTTCAAGTAAAACAATTATCTTCAGGAATTTTTATCTGTCAAACAAAATATATTTTAGAAATCCTGAAGAAATTTAATTTGAAAAATTATTCATCTTAAAAATACCTATGGCTTCTAGTTCAAAACTACATGCTGATCCTTCTAGTAAAGTTGTAGATCAGAAAACTTATCGAGGTATGATTGGTTCTTTGATGTATTTAAAGTCTTGTAGACCAGATATTATGTTCTCAACACATCTTTGTGCCAGATACCAGACTAATCCAAAGAAGTCCCACTTAAGTGCTTTAAACGCATTTTCAGTTATCTGAAAGGGACTGCTAATACTGGACTCTGGTATCCAAAGAGTACTAGTTTTGAATTGACGGCTTACTCTGATGCAGACTACGTAGAGTGTATGTTGGACAGAAAAAGCACTTCGGGTCACGTTCAATTTTTAGGAGATAAACTCGTAAGTTGGGCTTCAAAGAAATATAACTGTGTGTCCATTTCTACGGCGGAAGCAGAATATATAGCTACTGCCAGATGCTATTCTTAAGTTCTCTGGATGCAGACACAGCTCAGAGATTACAGTTTTTCTTTCGATAAAATTCCAATTTATTGTGATTCCGAAAGTGCTATTGCTATTTCATGCAATCCTCTTCAAGACACCAGAACAAAACATATAGATATCCGGTATCATTTTATAAAAGATCATGTTGAATAAGGGACTATTGAATTATATTTTGTAAATATAGAGTTTCAACTAGCTGACTTATTTACAAAAGCTTTAGATGAGAAACGCTTCAGCTTTTTAGTATCTAAGTTAGGTATGTTGAATATGAAAATTTGAATTTTTCTTAAAATTTGTTCAGTTATTAAACTTAATTTAAGTCAAATACATTTTTTCAAAATATCTGTATCTTTTAATGTAAATAAATATTTCATTTTTTAAATGTGATTAAAGATCTTTTAACTGTGGATTCTATATTTGAGGGGGAGTGTTGAACATTGTTCGTAATTTTTTGATTCATTTTTTGAGGGGGAGTAAAAATATCTGTATGATGCTAACTGCTTTATTTTTCTTACAGGTAATGATACAATATCTAATTTTTGGAAGTTGTGAATCTTGAGGATAAGTGTTTGTCCGATTAAGCCTGAATCCGGACAAAGCATTGTCCGATAAGGACTCAATCCGGATGAAGTATTGTCCAGAGAATCATATCCGTACAAAGTTATGTCCGATTAAGAGTCTATCCGGACAAAAGGCTATCCGATGAATTCACGTCCGGATAAGATTAGATATGATATGGACTTGGATATTTTTTGTTGTGTATCCGGTCATAGGTCTGTCCGGACTCAGGTCTATCCGGACAAGACTTGTGCGTATTGTTTATCATTGAGTTTGACTTGGATTATTTTTCTTTGATATCCGGTCGTAGAGTTATCAGGAGATGAGCTTATCAGTCCAAAACTTCAATCGATTTCTTTGAGTGATAGTGTTTTTCTTGAGTTGAATCCGGACATACCTTTGTCCGATGAACCTTCAATCCAGACAATACATTGTCTGGATAGGAATGTGAAGAGTCTTTGTTCACCTATATAAGTCATTGTCCGATTTTCATTCACTCTTTACTGTTCCACATTGAATTCGCTCAAGCCTATCATAGAACTTCATCTTCTCTGGACAAGTTTCTGTGTCATTCAAGTTCATCTTCATCTTCTAATCTTTCTATTGAACCCTAATCGAACTTCATTGGACTGTTGTTGATCTTTAGGAGGTTTATGAATCGCTTTTTGGACTTAAACAATCTTATTAATCTTAGTCGTATAACATAAACCATAAGAAATGATAATATGGGTTTCAGATCAAAATCTGTGAAGATCATAAGTTTCAACCTAAAACTGTTAAGAACTCGTATATTGGACTAAATTTGAATCTTAGTTTATAGGTTTCAAATGTTATCCGGATTTGGACTTCATTGAACTTTAATCCTTGAATAATTTTATACAGTTTGGATTAAATCTTGAGTTTTGATTCTTTTAAGTGCTTGATTTTAAAAATATGTTAATGTTTGACCGGCGAAGTCATCGGAGATGATCTCCGGTTGAAACTCCGTTGAGATTGATGTCCGGATTAGGTATCCGGACGAGTTGTTAGATTTAATTTTTTTAGATATTTCTTTTATTTTTTTAGGGAAGTTTATGTTTTTAGTAGGTAAATATTTTTTTAGTTTACTGTTAGATTTTTTTTGTAGATAATTTTTTTTAGTCTTAGTAATATTTTTTGTTGTTTTGTTATTTTTTTAGTTTAATATTTTTTTTGTAGATAATTTTTTTTGAGTTAGTTTTAGTTATTTTTTTAGTATAGTTATTTTTTTAGTATAAATTCTTTTAATAATTTTTTTAGTCTTATTTTTCTTAGTAGTCTAAGTGTTTGAATTTTTTTAGTACTATTAGTATTTTTTTAAAAGTGTAAGTATTTTTATTAGTTTGTTAATTTTTTTAATATTTTGTTTTGTTTTGATTTGAATGAAAAAGCCAATATCGAATTTTTCTTAGTTTTTGGAGCAAAAATTGGAAATTTTTGGCGTGTTAGGTTTTTGTGTCATGTGTTGATATTCTGTGAAAAATTATTTTATTTGCGGATCTAATATTTTTTTTGTTACAAAAAAATGACTAAGGAAAACATTCAAAACCCACAACGATCTGACGAGGAAACCCATCCCCTTGGTCAAACTAGACAATATTTCCCAGCCACAAAATAACCCGATCCTTGATGAAGCCATTTTCCCTCAATACCTATACCTTGATATAAAACCCAATAACCACCACTTCAACTTCGACATGCCTTGTGAATACCCCATAATCCCTGAAATTTTACGAGGACATCTGATCGCATATGCCTTATCGGCTACGAGGACACCCTATCTCTATCAAAAGAAGGAGACCATCTATACTTTGAAGGGCAAGTGGACGAATTCATGAGTCAACTGACTCTTAAAAGGCTGCAAAGAATACTAAGATTGCCAAATCCAACTGTTGTTCCCGGATCACAACAGTTTGAAGACTTTGTTTCTGATGAGGACTTATTTCGTGACATCAGACGACTAGGATACTCGCAAGAGTTAACTAGTCCGCCACAATTCCAAAGGTGTTTCCAACCTTCAGTATGGCACCTGCTCTTTTCAATTCTCAATCGGTGCCTGACTTCTAAGACTGTGGGCATTGATACATACAGTAGCCCATTCCTGAAATTCTTCCATGGGATCGTCTTCAACCACATCTACGACTTTGCTGTGGTGATTTGGAATGAACTCACAGAGCTGGTTCACGCCAAACATTTTCCTTCAAAAGGTAGGAAGTTCGTACGATTTCAGAGGTTTCTTCAACTAATAATCAAAGCTATGATGCACACCAATAAAGAAATTCCGGCCAGAGAATCAAGTGAAGTTGGCCCGTCTTTCGAGATGCAGCGTATAAGGCCGTACGTTGAAGTTGAAGACCTCGATTGAATAATGAATATACCAGCTGAGTTGATTGCCTTTGCGGATCATAGTGCTCCATGTGTGTTAGAATATATGAGAGTTATAAATCCTATAGTTCAACCAGAACCGGTTGAACTTATCCCGGGATCAATCCATGTCTCAGATGTGCGAGAGGGTATAGAAATAGAAGAGAGAGTTCAGGTGCAAGGGGTACCTGAACATGGCATTGAGATGAGAGAAAATGTAATTGAGTGGGGTAATATGGAGCGGGGAGACTCTGATCTGCACCGTACTTCTACTGATAGTACTTCCGTAGCTTCTTCAAGCTCAGAAGCTACCGTATCAGACTTGGAAACTCAGGCTGATGAACATGATGATGGTAATGATGATAATGATAATGATGATGATGCTCATCCTGCTGCTCCTGAAATTGTGCAAGTTGGAGCTATAATTGACAATCTCGATCAGCTCTTCGACGCCAACCAGAATCAACAAGAATGTCCGAGTCTTCATGATCTTTCCTTTGACATTGATTTTAATGAAGACTATGGAGATTTTGGCGAGCTTGATCAATTATTGGATGCTATAAGGCCAGATGAGGGTGTTTAACTCAAAAATTCTGAGTGGTTGTGCGAAAGGGAAGGAGAAGAAAATGGTGAGGGTGAGTGTGGAACTCAAAAATAAGATACTGTTCCAATCTTAGCTGATACACTTAGCCGGGTAACCACATCTATATAAGTTCCAAATTAATCAATCTTCCATGAATCCTTCAAGAACATCAATGGCAGAAAATGTTATCTATTAAGAACATATAGAAGAAGAGAGAGAGAAAGTCAACACCCAAAACTTGGTCAAACTTCACTATTACGTAAAATGATATTACAATTAGAATCCTACCAAAAATACAAGGGACTCACCCTTTATATAGGGTCAAACAATACACAAGATAGTCAAAGTCAAACTATCAATGAAAAGTCAAACACGATGACTTTTACACAATTATAGACAAAATTAACTTTCAAGATGAATACAATTTTACACTGATTTTCAGTTCTAACATTCTCCCCTTTTGTATTCAGACTTGAAAGAATTTGCACGCGTTGAACCTCGTTTGAACTTTGTAGTTTTAAGCACACTATGTCCTTTTCAAAACAATTTCCAACTTGAAATCTTCAGACAATCATTTGTTCAGAAAGATCTTCTAACATTCTCCCCCTTGAATGTAGAACAACGATGATCTTCTCTTTTGACAATGTAGAATAGTAATCTTCAGAAACAATGTACAAGATTGATCTTCAAAGAATCTTCAGACAACAAATCACTAATTTTCTCTTTGATAAGAAAAACCCTGTTGGTAAACTATTGAAACGATGATCTTCTCATTCAAAAACTCTCAGTTGATTTAGCATAGGAATAATCTTTCTGTAATTATCTCCACTCGCACTCCTTTTGAGTCTTTTGCCGACTTGATGTTACTCCCCCTTGATCTTTATAATAAATTCCCATTATAATTATCGGAATTGGATATTTCATCCATTATTACATACTCCCCCTTATGATGAAATGAGAATCATTACATCATACACAAGAATGAATGAAATTTTCCGCGAAAGCCGTCAATTCATGAAATTGTAAGTAGATCTTTTTAAATCCACTTGTTTAATCTTTTCAGATTAAGGGAATGGGAAGATAACAACCAATTTCAACATATAAAATTGTTTTCAATCTTATAAAAAGATTGGCCTATGAGTATAACAGATATACTTAGTACAACGGATGTACTGTATATATGAGACTTTTTGATGCTCATCTCACCAGGTCTTCCATTCAATCATCGATAGCTTAAAATTAGCATATCTATGAATGTTTAGGCAAAATAACATATAAAATGCAAAATCTATGTAGTGTAGAAAGATAAAGCAACGTATGCTTCTGTTTAGGCTCAAAAAGATAAACCGTGTGGACTACACAAATTTATCAGACTCAATTAGTGATCAAAAAGACTAGAAGGGGGGACATATATCCTTCTGATTCGATATCAACTTTCTCCGAATGAGAAATTGATAGATGATGAGCTGTGTGGCCCAAGTGTTATTGAAACACTTATCTGTTGAGAGATAAATGAGTACTGGTGGGGTTGTGACAAGAGTTGGCCTAGGCTTTGCCCTTTTCAATATTAGTCTCGAAAGAATTGAGAACTAATAGATAATGTGGTATGACGGGTAATTTGAAGTTCGGAACAGGATTCTTTTAATCTTTTGATCCTGACATAACTCTCATCAATTCTTTTAGCTCACAACAACTATCTCTTTCATTTTCATTTTAGTCTCAGCACACAAACCCTTTTGTATATAAAGCTCACTCAGATATGGTTGACCTCATGGGTAGGTTTGTCGGTTCTGACATTCCATTGAGGTATTTCTGATAAGCACTCAGTCCGTCCTAAAATTTAGCATTATGCACAGTTGATCACAAACAGTTGATCAAAAATTAATATTTCAGATAAAACACAATGATCAGATAAAAATTGATCAAGAAATTTGGTTTTTAAGCACAATTAATAAAGGAATGATGCGACAACGATCAGATTATTCGGTATGCGAGAGAAATGAATGAAGATCTGTAAGTACAAGTTTACAGATTCTGATTAAAAGAAAATGAAATGTATATCAATCAAGAAAAAAAATCAGAAAAATCAACATTTGAATACAAAATAGTGTATTATCACCGAAGATGATTTATATATAAGAGACGTGATAATAACGGTTTGAAGAATAGCTGAAACAGGTATTGGAATTATGATCGATTAGAAATTACACAAGTTAAATATCAGGAAATACCTGTTCAGAAAATGTACTCGTTTCTAAAAAAAATTTCATTTTTCGAAAAACATTTATTGAACTTTCTAGAGACTCCCCCTAGAAAGTAGATTATAGAAATGTTTCAATTTAGCTCAAAAAAATTAAAAAATGAAGGAAACATTTTAAGCACGGGTCCTAAACTGAGTGTTTAGGAACCACACTCGGTAAAGCACGTGTCCTGAACTGAATTGTTCAGAAACCTTTGTTTGACAAAATATTACAACTCCCCCTGCATTAGTGTATCACTGATATGATATTCTGATCAACACAAAATTGACACACCTGGAAAATCAGATCAAATAGATTTTGGTACCCAAATGAATTTGGGTCCTATTTTGTTAGTATCGGGCTGGGGTATGTTGTAACTTCCAAACCATCTATTTCTATTTGATGTATTATTTTTAGCACTTTGAACAGGATGATCAGAAATACAATATGACCCATACCAGTTATTATGATCATACCTGTTCTTACCTTTCCACCTGTTCTGATAGCTGTTATCTCCATGCCACCTAATGAACTTTTTCTTATTGACAAATTCATTGGTTTTGCATGTTGAGCACATAATTCTTCTCTTGCTATGATTGATCAGATCATTAGTGGATCTCACCATGCAAGGAAGAACAGAATTAGTAACACCAGATGTATGAGATGAAATAGAATCAGCTTTATTAACCCAAATGCTTTTAATCTTAGAAGATTTATTAGGTGAACCGATAACATACCCTTGATAAAACTGATTAGAAGAACAAGAATAGTTCTTAGAAATAGTTGATTTAGGGCTGCTTGAATAACTGTTTGATTTGGAACAGTCATAGAAGCTAGTTTTACACTGAGAAGGAGAACCGATTGAGCTTTGTGCACAAGAAAAGTCTTTGACTTTCTGTAAAAGCTGGTCTCTTTCAACAGTAACTAAATCAAACTTAATTTTAAGTTCTGTTCTCATCTTCAGCTCAGTTTCAAGGTTTGTCTTCAGATCAAACAATTTACTTGTAGTATCCAGGAGTTTACCTTCTAACTCCTTCTAAAGCATTTCAAACTTTCTCTTATGATTTATTAACTCTCTTTTCTTTTCATCTGAGCTTCTCTTTTCATTCTCAGAAGCAATGTCAAGCCACTTTTTCTTATTAGCAAGCTTTTTAGCAATAACTGTATGTTTCTTTATAATATTCTTCTTTTCAAGAGCAAATTGCTTCATATCTTCATCTAACGCCTTCTGCGTTAGAGCAATACTTTTAGATAATTTATGTATTTGGCTCTGACACTCTTCTTTAATGTCTTTCTTCTCTTTATCATTCTTGGCACGTTCCAAGATGATTAGCTGCTCAAAATCCGAGATTTGTTTTAACAGCATTTTTGCGTTCAGCTCAAGAGAGTTTATCTTATTTTCAAAAGATATGCGTTCAGCTCCAAACCTTTTCTCTAATTCACACATTCTCTTCTTCTCCTTTTCAAATTATATTCTTTCAGAACTTAAACTCTTCTCAACTTTCAGAGCTTTTTCCTTTTCTAACTCCAGTATTTTCTGTAACTCACTCAACTCACTCTCAGATTTATAAAATTTATCAGTTAAGTCCTCTGTCTCTTTACTATTCCTCCCAAAAGAATTCCTCTCAGTTTGCAGCTCTTGAAGTTTATTAAATGTTGGACCTTAAATTCAACTTTGATATTTGATCTAATACTCTGAATGAACTCTAAGACGATTAAAGTGCAGCGGAAACAATATTAAGAACAGAACAGAGTAATATAAACCAAGAACACACAGTCAAGATGAGGAAGAAGATGAAAGTAGGAGAATTGCTTCAAAGGTTTTTCAATTCATTCAATTGAAAAAAATAGACGATTACAATTCGGAAGCACACAGATTACAAATTAGCCGCTATATATACTAGATCCTAACGACCTTACTGTCAAGATCTTGACGCGTGAAATCATCTAAGCCATCCAAATAAAGTCGATTAAGTCCTAGTCACGTGAGAAGCACATGCAGCTAACCACCTTTGAAAAACAGTTGRAAGAGGATCTTCACAGAAGACGAAATCCGCAGACCCTCTGTGAGCCATCTCAGAGGCTCTGCTGTAATTGACTTGCAAGTTCTTATTGACAGAGGACCATTTTCCAGAACCTCTGTGAGAGACATCAGAGGTTCTGTCATACTTTACTTGCTCGAATATAAGGCTTCTGTCGTTAGTCCTCTGTTTTCTTCTGTGGAGGATATCTTTCTGTCAAGACTTGCATAATACTTTTTCATACTTTTACAAGAGGAGAATAATAGAGCTAACAATCTCCCCCTAAGTATGAAAAAGTAAATTTGGACAAATGGGTACAAGAATTGACTAATGGAAAAAAAATACAAGAGGAGATTAAACTCATCCTCTGAAAAAGAATTACATAAATGAACGAATTGAAAATGTTGAGCAGGCCTATACTATTACAAGAGATTAATCCACAACAGAGTCTGGATAGTCATCTACGGCAAATTGCAGATCAGACTTGATGGTTTTGTAGACTTTGAATATCCATCTCTGAAGGAGACTTGAACTTTGATCGTTTCCAGAAGGTTGGTCACTTCATCCGTCCTTAAATGCCCTCTCTGCACCTCTGTCACCACTAGGTTGAACACCCACTCAAGAGACTCTATTGAATATTTGTGCGTCTCTTTGGGATGAAGAACCTTAGAATCTCATCCTTGTCCAGGAACACAAACCCAAAGATGGGATTGTGGACAATGGTGTTGGGATGAAATCTAAGCATTCAACTTGGTCTGTTCTGTGGAGGGGAAATCTTTAGCTCTGGCTGGGCCAACCTCATTGCGATGTCGAAATCTTTCTGGCTATAGAACTTGACTTGAGCGCGCATTACCTCAATCAGCCTTCTGAGAGAAATTGAATATGTTGACCTCCTCTCCATGTATTTGTTCAATATCTTGTGAAGGAATATTAGGTCAAATACACAGAGGTTGTGGAGGTCGGCATCTGTGAAAGTATATAGGTTGCCGTCATCCATTTTTACCACATACTGAGTGTATAGCACGGTCTTCTTGAGCATAGTTCTTGGAGAAATTGTTTCGAGTGAAGTAATCACATGCTCTGAGAAGACCTGCTCTGGTGGCCTTGTGAGTTTCGAGAAGTGGAACTTTGCAATGGCAGAGGGCATTCCTGTAAGCTCTGGGTCATAAGGGGGTTCTGTGTCCATGGCAGAGTAACGCCATCGCAGAATCTCCTCAATAGTGGTTACAAGCTCTGTACGCACCTTCTGCGTAGGAATTTTGCTCATAGATTCAAGGATCTCAGATACCCTCCCCACCGTGGCAGATTCTGGCATTCTGGATTCTTCTTCTAGTATAGGCCTCTAGGTAGACCCCTCTGGTAGGATAGGCTTGATAGTTCCTACCAGAGCGTCAAACGTACCCGTGGACATTTCTTCTGGTATCTTCGTGAGTTTGGAAGAAGAGCCTTCTCCAACTCTGGCGATGGGGACTTTGCCCTTTCTTGCCTGTGCCTCTGCCAAAGACGCCTTTAGAGCTCGAACAAGATCCGGGTCATCATACTCTTCTTCATTGATCTCCTCTGGTCATTCAGAGCTTGACTCCTTCTGTGGCGACTCCTCTACTGCTTTACCTTTGCCTTTCCCCTTAGGCTTTGGAGATTTGTATTTAGAGAATAGGGCAGCAGCAGAGTTCACTATTTTTAGTGGTTTGGCAGAGGTTGTCTTCTTTGGTTCCTCTGTCTTCTTCTCCCTCTCATGACGATCATGGTCATCACCTCCTTGATCGTCATGGATTTTAGTGG
>NW_020201934.1:0-2497 GCF_001531365.2 Cynara cardunculus var. scolymus
CATCAAAAAGTCTCATATATACAGTACATCCGTTGTACTGAGTATATCTGTTATACTCATAGGCCAATCTTTTATAAGATTGAAAACAATTTCATACGTTGAAATTGGTTGTTATCTTCCCATTCCCTTAATCTGAAAAGATTAAATAAGTGGATTTGCAAAGATCTACTTACAATTTTATGATTTAACGGTTTAAACGGAAAATTTCATTCATCTATTGTATGATGGAATGATTCTCATTTCATCATAAGGGGGAGTATATGTAATAATGAATGAAATATTCATTTCCGAACATTGTTAAAGGGAATCTGATGCAAAGATCAAGGGGGAGTAACTTTGAAAGTGGCAAAAGACTCAAAAGAAGAAGTGCGACTGAAGATGATTAAAGAAAAATTATTTGTGTGCTTCAACGACTGAGAGATATTGAATGTGAAGATCATTTTCACAATAGTTTACTGAAGTTTAATTCTGAAGATCCTTTGAAGATCACATCTTGTACAATGTTTCTGAAGATTGCTTTTGTTCTACATTGTTAAAAGAGAAGATCACCGTGATTCTATATTCGAGGGGGAGAATGCTAGAAGATCTATCTCAACAGTTGATTGATTGAAGATTACATGTTGAAGATTTTTTTTAGAAGACATATTGTGCATAATGTTTCAAAGTTCAAACAAGGACTCAAAGCGCATAATTTTCTTTCAAGTCTGAATACGAGAATGTTAGGACTGAGAAATCAGTATTAATTGTATTCGTATTGAAAGTTTATAAATAGTCTATAATTGTAAAAAGTCAGCGTGTTTGACTTTTGTTTTAGAAGTTTGACTTTGACTTGTCTTTGTTAGGTTGACCATATAAATATGGTTAAGTCTTTGTAATTAGTGTAAGAGGAGCTCATTTGTAATAATCATACGTATTAAGAGAGTTGACCAGAGCTTACAAGTTTGACTTTTCTCTCTCTAAATGTTCTTGGTGTTCTTACATGAACTATCAAATCTGCCATGATGATTGTGATGATATGAAGATTGATCAGTAAATCAGGACACACACTCCTTCTYTTTGAACTTCTAGTTTCAACTCGGCCCATTCTTCTCTTCCTTGCCACTTTCTTTCTTAAACTTGCACCTGTATCAACCTCCTCCCTTTCTTGCTCAACATGAGGGCTGCTATGCTCAGGGCTATGATGAGCAAAATGCACACCCTCATAATAGTCATGGGTCCCAGAGTGTATAGGGCTAGTGGGTTGGTTTGGACTAGGTATGAATGGTTGACTGGAGTGGGGTGATGATGGTGGTGTTTGAGTGATAGGGGTGTTTTGTGGATCAGATGGGTGTTCATTGTGTTCAAAGGGTGCAAGGCTTGGATTAGTGGGTGATAGACCTAAGACAAAGTCTAATTCTTGGATGGACACATTAGGTGGCAAAGGGATAACAAGTTCAGTAGGTGTAGATGGTGTGATTGTGGTTTGGATTGGTGAAGGTATTGGGCTGGTGGTGACTGTTTCAATAGGGGGTGGTCTAGAAACAGTTTGGGATGTGGTTTGATGGTCAAATAAGGTAGGTTCTACAGTAGATGATGAAACAGAAATAGAAGTSAAGTGTGGTGAGTCCATGAAATGGAATTCTATGGGTACATCTCTAGTAGGTGAATGAATGGTGGTAACAAGTGGTTAGATAGGGGATGGATCACACTCTGGTTCCTCTCTAATCATCCTATCCATGGCTGCCAAAGTAGTGCTAACAGAATGCTTAAGGGATGCATTTCCCTTTTTAGGTGCTTGGGCAACCATAGAAGGCTGAGTGTGGATCATGGCAATAACAGGTGCACAAGTTGTTGTCCTTAGCCCCAAAACTTCATTAGAGGCTGCCATGGTCTCATCTACAGTCTTTCTCAGCATAAAGCCAATGCTTGCTTGAGGATATACAGGAAAGCTAGACAATAGATCCATAATTAAGGGTCTAGTAATTACAAACCTGTTTGGAGCCTCTCTGTGATGCTTGAAGGTATGCTCTGACTGCTCATTTAAGTTGCTGCATTCAAAGAGGTTGAATCCTTTTGTGTTGGTCTGCTTGTACTGCCCTGATCAACATGCATCTCTGGTGGTGAATCACTATCATCAGATAGGTTGATCATAGTGCCTTTCTTCTGCTTAATGGGTTTGAAAGTGGCCAGACCCTTTGCTCTGCTTCTGGTCATTCTAGGGCCGAATTGGTATTGTGGAGGAGGCTGTGGCTCAGTCTTCACAATTGCAGTATCTTGAGTTTGAGTTTGAGTTTGAGTGGATGGTTAAGGTCTAAATTTAGCAAAAGGAACATGCCTCAAGGGAATGGCATCAATGGGTTCTTCCTCACTTTCACTAGATTGACCATTGWTGGTCACAGGGGGCATGTAATCTGATTCTCCCTCTCTTCTTGTAACACCCCCAAACACCACATTTGCATATAACACATATTTCATTTCATAGAAATATAGTTTACATCATAAGGTCCTACTAGTACAA
>NW_020201934.1:3617-5661 GCF_001531365.2 Cynara cardunculus var. scolymus
TATAAAATACCTATTTTATAATCCATAATTAAACCCAATAATAGATATTTTAAACTATATAACAAGTCTAAAATATAAAACTCATGAAAAATTCCAAATAAAAAGTTATCCGGACAAGTTATCCGGATATAAAGTCCAGACAACACTTGTCCCTTTTGTCCGATTTACTAATCTGGACAACTCATCGTCCAAGACTTGTCCGATTAAACACTTGAAATTATTCCAACACTCTTGCCCGGATAACAAATCCGGACAATACACCGCCCAAAGCTTAACTGATTTAACACTTAGAAATATTCCAATTTCTATCCGGATAAGAGTCCGGACAATACATCGTTCAAAACTTGACAGGTTTAAAATTAAACCGCTTAACGCTTGGTCGGTTTAAGGCTTAATCGCCCAACCCTTGTCCGATTTAAATTTAATCCGGTCATCCTTTGTCCGGATAAAAACCCTTAAACAAATACATGATTTCTTTCCAATAATAATCAACATTCAAATAAAACCAGTAACAAATTTTATGTTAAAAGGTTTAGAAATCACTCACCTTATGAGAATTTGCAGTTTTTTTTGAAGGAGATTGCAAACTTCTTTTGAATATCCGGACAACTCTTCTCAAATCACTCTTTAGATTTCAAAAATGGAAAGGGAATGAAATGAAGGTAAAACTCTCCCTTTTATACCTTTCTAAAACAGGAAAGGTCGGCCTCCAGTCCCTTACCCACATGCATGCATGTACACATAATATTTCTTACATACATACACATATAAACTTATGCATGCACTTCATGCATACACACTCCACATATATATTTTATACACATATATGTGTATATATATATATATATATATCTACATATTATGCATATATCCCTATGCATAAAAATACACATACTCACATATTAAATTTACGTAAGTATGTATCCACATAAACAGTTAATTCACATAACAAATACCTAGGGTAATTATCAGAACCCGGTTATCACATTATCCACTCCTTCAAAAGAATTCCGTCCCGGAATTCCTTAAATTAAAGAGCCATGGTGAATATGCTCTCATTTTTGATTCCAGCTCCCAAGTTGCCTCTGATCCTTTGTGAAACTTCCACTGTACTTTAACCAGACTAATTTCTTTGTTTCTCAACATCCTGGTCTTTCCGTCGATTACGGCTTCTGGTGTTTCCACAAAATTTAGCTTACTGTCTAATTGAATCTCTGGTAACGGTATAGCTAAACTTGGATCGACCAAACATTTTTGCAGATTCGACACATGAAAAGTGTTATGAATAAGACTCAGCTCTTCTGGCAGCTCTAACTGATATACTACTGGCGTAATTCTCTTACATATTCTGAACGGCCCTACATACCTCGAACTGAGCTTCCCTTTCTTTCCAAATCTGATGACACCCTTCCATGGTGAAACTTTTAACATCACAAAATCACCTATACCAAACTCAATCGGCTTTCGACGATTATCTGTATAACTTTTCTAGCGATCTTGTGCTGTTTTTATTCTTTCACGGATCTGTTCGATCTTTTCAGAAGTTTTTTGAACAATTTTAGGACCCGTCAGCTGTTTTTCACCCACTTCATTCCAACACAATGGCGTTCGGCATTTACGTGCATACAACACTTCATACGGTGTCGCTTGGATGCTGGAATGGTAACTATTGTTATACGCAAACTCTATCAATGGCAAGTGATCTTCCCATGATCCCCCGAAATCAATGATACAGCTTCTCAACATATCTTCGAGTGTCTGGATAGTTCTCTCACTTCGCCCATCTGTTTTTGCAGATGATAAGCTGTGCTTAACCGAATTTCAAATCCCAAAGCTTTTTGTAGTCCTTCCCAGAACTTGGAAGTAAACCGACTATCTCTATCAGAGATAATAGACAATGGAACAACTTGTCTGGTAACAATTTCTTTGATGTAAATCTGCGCTAGCTTTTCTAAAGAGTCTTTCTCTCTTATTGGTAGAAAATGCGCAGATTTAGACAAACGATCAACAATTACCCAAATCGCGTCATACCCCTTTGGAGTTC
>NW_020201934.1:6816-12928 GCF_001531365.2 Cynara cardunculus var. scolymus
GAGCTTCCCATTTTTCAACTGCTTCTATTTTTACTGGATCTACTTGTACTCCGGCTTCTGAGATAACGTGACCCAAGAATTGAACTTCTCTTAACCAGAACTCACAYTTGGACAATTTGGCATACAACTTTTCTTTCTTCAATAATTCCAGTATCAAATGAAGATGTTCCGCATGTTCTTTTTCGGTTTTAGAGTATATAAGAATATCATCGATAAATACAATAACGAATTTATCAAGATATTCCTTACATACCCTATTCATTAAATCCATAAAAGCTACAGGCGCTTTAGTTAAGCCGAATGGCATAACTAAGAATTCGTAATGCCCGTACCTTGTTCTGAATGCTGTTGTGGCAACATCTTCTTCCCTGAACTTGAGCTGATGATACCCTGATCTTAAATCAATCTTGGAGAAATAACTTGCTCCTACCAATTGGTCAAACAAGTCATCAATCCTTGGTAAAGGATACTTGTTTTTGATTGTCAACTTATTCAGTTCACGATAGTCTATACACATTCGCATAGACCCAACCTTCTTCTTAACAAATAAGACCGGAGCACCCCAAGGTGAAGTGCTGGGCCTAATAAATCCTTTATCAGTTAAATCTTTCAACTGTGCAACCAGTTCTTTCAATTCATATGGAGCTAAACGGTACGACGCCTTTGCTACTGGTGCAGCCCCTGGTACTAAATCAATTCGAAACTCAATGACTCTATCTGGTGGTAATCCAGATAAGTCTTCTGGAAAGACTTCTAGATATTCACTAACAATCGAAATTGATTCTTCTTTTCCCTTTTCTTTCTTCAAATCAATTACATATGCCAAACATCTTTGGCACTTCTTCCGAATACTTTTCTGGGCTTTCATTACTGACAAAATACTAGTATGGTGATTCTGACGATAACCATAAATAACAACTGTCTCTTGGTCTGGCAGAATAATTCTAATTATTTTCTGATCACAATTAATACTAGCCTGATACCTTGCCAACCAGTCCATACCTACCACTACATTGAATTCTTTCATCGACATGGGAAATAACCGGATCGAAAGCTCACAACCCTCAATAACAATAATGCAGTTATTGAATACTTTAGTAACAGTTTCCTGACTATTAGCAGTATCAACTACTAATTCGTCATCAATTAACACAGAATTCAGACATGCAATTTGAGCAAACAATGGTGATACAAACGAAAAGTTTGCACTAGAGTCAAATAACACCTTAGCACGTATTGAATTCAGAAGAAATGTACCTGTTACTATATATGGGGTTGCTTCTGCCTCGTTCTTTGTCATTTGGAACGATCTACCCTTGGTTCCACTCTGGCCTCCCCTCGGTGCACTAAGCCTTCCACGGTTACTGGGAGTATTTCCTCCCATTGTCAGACGAGGAGCTCTCAATTGTGGATAATTCGGTCGAATGTGGTCACGTGAATTGCACTGAAAACATCTTTTGGGTGTAGCGCAATCCCTTGACAAATTCCCTGTCTCTCCACAACGATAACATCTCTTTGGTTCAGAGGGACAACTTCCCTGGTGTATCTGTTGAAACTGCGAGCAGGTTTTAACAGAAGATAACTGAGAAACACGATTATCTGATTTAATAAATTTGGGTCTTCGAAAACTAATTGAAGATCCTTCCCACTTTCTTTTCTCAACAAATTTCTCTTCACCCTGCCGATTCTTATTTCTTTCATTAACTTCGGCAGCATTAACGGCTAAAGAGAAAGTTTCAGGGTTCATAGCAATCACGAATTCTCGAATAGAAGGTTTCAGACCCCAAATATATCTTTCTACTTTTCGGGATTCTGAAGATACATAATGTTAAGCAAATCGGGAAAACTCAATAAATTTCTCAGTATAATCCCGCACAGATCTGCTCCCTTGCTCTAGCTTAAGAAAATCTTCCTCCATTTGTCTTACTGCTGTCGTAGGACAGAATTGTGTTTTAAATTTACTCACAAATTCTTCCCAAGACATTGTTTGCAGTATATTTGGTTGTGCCGAGGACTCCACATCCCACCAATACAAGGCATTAGATTTGAGCATAGATACTGCGAATCTAACCTTATCTTCTTCATAACACCTACTAGTGTTAAATACTGATTCAATTTCTTTTATCCAGCACATTGCTTTAACTGGATCTCTCTCTTCTGAAAAGGTTGAAGGTTTACATATCAGAAACATCTTTATTTCTCCTCCCCGATTATTACTGCCTGCTGAAGGAGCTGGAGGATTAATTCCAACTTACTTAGTTTCTATTCTAGCTGGCAATCCCATAATAGATATTAGAGTTTCCCTCAGTTTTCCCATTTCTTCTGCTAGATCATTTCTAGTTATAAACTCTGATTGTTGCCTTTGTTCTTGTTGAGCATTCCCAGAAATAGATTCCCTTTGATCAGGGCGAATTTCAGCCTGACTCCTCTCAGGAATCTGACTCCTCCCTTGATTCCTACCCCTACCCTTTCCACGACCTCTACTCCTTGAAGCATAGGTTGATGGATTTGCAGGAGATTCCTCCTTTTCTTCAGATACAGGGCGGACAGTTCTCTCTGACCTTCGTCATCGACTAGACATCTGCAGATATTTTAGTATTAAATATCACGTATTCACATTCTCAAATATAATATGGTGTCCGAGTATAGGTATGTACCTGTAAATTCATAATTACATTGGCCATTTGTAATTCGAATTCACTTTACATACTGTTCTCTTTAACCCATTATATTTTATTCCTAGTGATACTAATAATGTCTAGGACTCTTAACATGCAAATGACAATTTAAGTCTAGGTATCATGCTTTGAATACCTAAATCTCTTAAACTAAGGCTCTGATACCACTTCTGTAACACCCCCAAACACCACAATTGCATATAACACATATTTCATTTCATAGAAATATAGTTTATATCATAAGGTCCTACTAGTACCAGGATTACTATATGTACAAAATCTACATATAAAAATTTCCAAAACAAATCCTGTAATATTACATGTAATGTAACATGTATCTACAAAAGCAGACAACAAATTAGGAAAATAATCACATTTTCCCTTTCCCTTTTATATTCCCGGACCCCGCTATTCCTGCATTGCATAATTTAAAACAGAAAATGAGGGTTAGACTAGATGGGTCTAGTGAGTAAATCCCTTCTTTACAAATGCAGGGTGATGAACACCAAAATAATGTAATTCCACTTAGAAATATTCTGTAGTACAAATAAATGATACAGTTCACCATATCATGCAAAATAGAGTACACCGAAGAACCTCAATTCTATAAAATATCTCTGATTAGAGATCCAACGTTCCCAATATGAAACAAATATTGTAACCAAAAATTCTTGAATTAATAGACCAATCCCGTTAAAAATATTAATATAAAAGATTTAAGGCAATACTTGCCTGATATGACAAACTATTTTCCCCTTCTCAATAACATCTAAATTATTATTAAATAGAAATAATATCTTTAATTCATCAGGTCACAAAGAAATGATGACTCAAWGTTATTAGATCCAATTAGTAATAATAAGAGTTATAATATTATCCACATATGACAATGCCACCCTTATTCCCAGTACACCTCTCCTTGATATGCCAACCTTATTCCTCCATCAAAGGAGGGCTACTTATCAGAACAGACAAAAGTCACCACGTTTGAAAGTACCTATTCCCAGTTCCAAACCAGAACAGACAAAAGTTACCACGTCTGGGTGAACTATTACTTAAAACGAGTTTCATACCAAAACAGACTTACGTTACCACGTTTGGTAGAAACAATTTACATAATCCACTTCCATACAAAAACAGACTTATGTCACCATGCTTGGTAGGAAAGTTTCCCAAAATATATAGTTTCATACCAAAACAGACTTACATCACCACGCTTGGTAGAAACATTTCCCAAAAMTCCCGTTCCGAACCAAAACAGACTTACGTCACCATGCTTGGTAAGAACATATCTTTTTATTTAGAAAGATTTAAAATACCCATTTTATAATCCATAATTAAACCCAATAATAGATATTTTAAACTATATAACAAGTCTAAAATATAAAACTCATGAAAAAAAACAAATAAAAAGTTATCCGGACAAGTTATCCGGATATAAAGTCCGGACAACACTTGTCCCTATTGTCCGATTTACTAATCCGGACAACTCATCGTCCAAGACTTGTCCGATTAAACACTTGAAATTATTCCAACACTCTGGCCCGGATAACAAATCTGGACAATACACCGCCCAAAGCTTAACCGATTTAACACTTAGAAATATTCCAATTTCTATCCGGATAAGAGTCCGGACAATACATCGTTCAAAACTTGACCGGTTTAAAATTAAACCGCAGAACGCTTGGTCGGTTTAAGGCTTAATCGCCCAACCATTGTTTGATTTAAATTTAATCCGGTCAGTCGTTGTCCGGATAAAAACCCTTAAACAAATACATGATTTCTTTCCAATAATAATCAACATTCAAATAAAACCAGTAACAAATTTTATGTWAAAAGGTTTAGAAATCACTCACCTTATGAGAATTTGCAGTTTTTTTGAAGGAGATTGCAAACTTCTTTTGAATATCCGGACAACTCTTCTCAAATCACTCTTTAGATTTCAAAAATGGAAAGGGAATGAAATGAAGGTAAAACTCTCCCTTTTATACCTTTCTAAAACAGGAAAGGTCGGCCTCCAGTCCCTTACCCACATGCATGCATGTACACATAATATTTCTTACATACATACACATATAAACTTATGCATGCACTTCATGCATACACACTCCACATATATATTTTATACACATATATGTGTATATATATATATATATATATCTACATATTATGCATATATCCCTATGCATAAAAATACACATACTCACATATTAAATTTACGTAAGTATGTATCCACATAAACAGTTAATTCACATAACAAATACCTAGGGTAATGATCAAAACCCGGTTATCACACTTCTTCTTTCTCGAGATTTAAGAATGGCCATATAGATGGAACAGGGGAATGGTAGTGGTTATTGGAGCAAAGAAGAACTATGGTCGTGAACAGTGGCTAATATCAAACCCAAATAGTTATTGAACAGTGATTTAAGGGTTATATGGTTGCTAAACTTCTTCTCCAAGATTTGATTTCACAAATTTCAAACCTTTCCCTTCGGTTGATTGACAATTATCATGCGATGAGTTTGATTAGTCAGAAACCATACCTTGCTGAGTAATGCCAGTTCAATGAAGTCTTTTCCTTCTTAAAAATGAGTATTTGATGAGCTATGGCTGACCGTTCTTGGTATGGTTGAGAGAGTACAATGATGGTGTTGAGAGTTTGAAGGAGAAGAGACAGTCGCCGAAAGATTGTAGGTACGATTGCGCGGGATATTGACAGGCCGTACCAAACACGGGCTTCGATGTTGGGCTTTATCTTCGCGGCCTTCTTAAACACGGAGCTTACTTTGGGCTTCCCTTCTCGTGGCTTGTTAAGAAACAGAAACAAAATGGCCATCATATTTCTTTTAGATTGGGCTTGGTTAGTTAACTCAAACTAACTTGGGCCATCTATATGAAATTAAATCCCAGCCCATAGATTAAAACAAAATCCAAATCTTTAATTTAACTATAAACCTAATATATTAGAAATCATAAAAGAAAATAAACTTTAAATTTAAAATGAAAATAAAAGAAAAATATAATAACTTATAAGAACTACATATATAAATATATATAAATATTTAATATTTACAACAAACTATTATTTTAAAAAAATAACTTCAATAGGTTGCGTAGGAACCATTGAGTCAAAGAAAGGTTTCACTCATTGCCCGTTCACTTTGAAAGTAGTACCCCTCTTTGGATCTATCAGGTCAATAACTCCGTAGAGGTATACCTTGGCAACAACAAAAGGTCCGGTCCATCGGGAATTCAGCTTTCCCGGAAATAACTTTAACCTTGAATTGAACAATAGGACTTTTTGGCCTTCTATGAAATCTTTTGGAAGAATCTTTTTATCATGCCATTTCTTGGTATTTTCTTTGTATAGCTTARCATTTTCRWAGGAAAAATTCCTATGTTCTTCCAGTTCACAAAGCTGCAAAGTCCTT
>NW_020201934.1:14154-15566 GCF_001531365.2 Cynara cardunculus var. scolymus
TAGTGGTGTAATTGATTTGAGCATCATTAAGAGTTTTGCTTGCATAATAAACAGGATGAAAAATCTTTTCTCTCTTTTGACCCAACACTGCTCCAACTGCTCAGTCACTAGCATCAGTCATTATTTCAAAGGGTTTGGACCAATCAGGTGTTATTACCACAGGAGCAGTGACCAATGCTTCTTTTAAAATATTGAAAGCTTTTCTACAATCTTCATTAAAATTGAAAACATGGTCATGTTGTAATAATAAACAAAGAGGTTTTGATATTTTTGAAAAATCTTTAATGAACCTCCTATAAAAACCTGCGTGTCCTAGAAAACTTCTGATCCCTTTGACAGTTGTTGGTTCAGGTAACTTCTCAATTACCTCTAACTTTGCTTTATCAACTTCAATGCCTCTTTTGGAAATTAAATGCCCTAACACTATGCCTTCTTTTACCATAAAGTGACACTTTTCCCAGTTCAAAACCAAATCTGTTTCTTCACATCATTTAAGACTTTTTCAAGGTTTTGCAAACACAGGTCATATGATGTCCCATATACTGAAAAATCATCCATGAAAATTTCCATGGAGTGTTCTAACATATCTAAGAAAATTGACATCATACACCTTTGAAAAGTGGCAGGGGCATTACAAAGTCCAAAAGGCATTCTTCTAAAAGCAAAAGTTCCATATAGACATGTTAAAATAGTCTTTTCCTGATCATCCGGTGCTATGGCAATCTGATTGTAACCGGAGTAGCCATCTAAGAAACAATAAAATTCTTTTCCTGCTAGTCTATCTAACATTTGGTCTATGAAGGGTAATGGAAAATGGTCTTTTTGAGTGGCTTTATTAAGCCTTCTATAGTCCATACATATCCTCCAACCAGTTACTGTTCTAGTAGGTATAAGTTCATTCTTCTCATTTGGTACAACAGTGACTCCACCCTTTTTGGGTACACATTACACATGACTGACACAGGTACTACTAGCAATAGGATAAATTATGCCAGCGTCAAGCCATTTTAAAATCTCCTTTTTGACAACCTCCTTGATGACAGGATTGAGTCTTCTTTGAGGCTCAATGGAGTTTAAACTTTTGTCATCCAAGATAATTTTATGTTGACAAATGGTGGGACTTATCCCTTCGAGGTCAGCAATGGTCCATCCTATGGCCTTAGTATGAAGTTTCAACATGTCAACCAACTTTTCTTCTTGGTCAGCTTCTAATGATGATGAAATAATGCTGGCAACTTCCCTGAATCACCTAAAAATGCATACTTCAAATGTGAGGGAAGTTGTTTTAACTCTAAATCTGGGGCAACATCTAAGGAAGGAACAAGAATCTTCCTATCTGATAGGATCGATTAACTCAGTTCTTATATTAACCCAATACTCTAAATGATCTATATGACAAACACAGTGCAGCG
>NW_020201934.1:16711-18057 GCF_001531365.2 Cynara cardunculus var. scolymus
CAAATGTATTTCAATTGAATTGAAATTTAGACGATTACAATCTTGGAAGCGGCGCTGATTACAAAGGAAGAAGCTACTATTTATACTATTTCCTAACCGCTTGTCTGACATGACCTAGACGTGTGAAACGATCCAGGCCGTCCAAATAACGCGGATTACAAAAGTAGTCATGTGAGAAGCATGAGTAGCTAACTAATCCTAAGTAAAACAGCAAAGAACTATACCACAGAAGATATTGTTGCAGACCCTCTGTGAGTCATCTTAGAGGCTCTGCTGGATGTAACTTGAAAGCACTTGATTCTTGAGGATCTTCTTCCAGAACCTCTGTGATAGACTTCAGAGGTTCTGTCGTCTTTAACTTGTATGTTTTCAATACAGAGGACTAGTATCCAGAACCTCTGTGATAGACAACAGAGGTTCTGTCACTTTTGGCTTGTACGTTGAACTTCTGTTTATGGTCCTCTGTGATCTTCTGTGGTAGGCATCTTCTGTCGACACTTGCAGAAATTACTTTTTCAATACTTTTACATTTGAATGAAATGAGAGCTAACAATCTAACCCTAAGTATGAAAAAGTAAACCTTGAAAATTAAATGCAAGACATGACTCAAATTGGAAGAATTACAAAAGGAGATAATATATCATCCTCTGAAAAGAATTACATAAAGAAATGAATTACAAAACTGAATTACAAAATTGTGAAGCTTAGGCCAAATTCTGGTGCAGAAGCTTATCAGACTGCAGATTCTGGATACCGCGTATAGCAAGTCAGCTTTGATCGTTCTATAGACATTGAAGATCCATTCTTTGAAGTTGATTTGCATTTTAATCGCCTTCAAGATGGGAGACACTTCACCCGTTCTGAGATGTCCTCTGTCCACCTCTGTCGCCGCTCTTTTGAAAATCCATTCTAATGTCTCTGTTGAGTATTTGTGGGACTCTGTTGGGTCATAGAACCTGAGGATATCATCCTTATCCAAATACATAAACCCAAAAATGGGGTTGTGGATAATGGAGTTTGGAGGATACCAAAGTACCCAACCAGGCCTGCTATATGGAGGAGAGAGCTTTAGATTCTTCTGCACTAACCTTATTGCCAGCTCAAAGTCCTTCTGGCTGTAATCTCTTACTTGAGCGTGCATGACTTCTACCAGCCTTCTGAGTGATATTTGATAGTTGGACCTCCTCTCCATGTAGATGTTGAGAATCTTGTGCATATAGATGACATCAAACATGCAGAGGTTATGAAGGTCAGCATCTGTGAAAGTGTAGAGGTTGCCATCTTCTCTCCTCATGACATACTGAGTGTAGAGCACAGTCTTCTTTAGCAAGGTCCTTGGTGAAATT
>NW_020201934.1:19327-21029 GCF_001531365.2 Cynara cardunculus var. scolymus
TGATTGGCGAGAGGTCCTGTGGCACCATGTGGGAGACAAATAAGATTTTCAACTCATTTATCTTTTGGAATATTTCTGTGGCAAAGGTTTGAAGGTCCCCCTTTGTCACATACTTATCTTGGGAACCTAAATCACCAACACATGGTGATTTAGTAGCCTCAGAGCGTGAGGCGCGCTATGTGGCTGGTATGTCGTAACCAACATAGGGACTTCCACTATATCCTCGAGCATCTCCCACAGGAGAGCCTACCGGTGTTCTGTAGATCTTTTGCCCTTTAGGTTCAGAGCCTAATATGGTAGATTGATCTAGTGGGGCCAGAGGGCGTTCTAGACCCTGATCTAGTGGGGACAGAGGGCGTTCTAGACCCTCTGTCTCTGTGGTCCTCACTTGTGCCTCTGAAGCACGTTCTGGATGTTCACTCGTGTGAGGAGAGGCAATAGATGCCTCTCTTGGTTCTGTCGAGTCCATGGGCGAAGGGACTCTTGTCGTAAAACCTTCATCCTTTTAGGAGGATGAAGGAGTTGTATGAGGTTGCCCAGGTGTGCGTTCCACAGAGGACGAAAGAATGTCCTCTGTGGGGATAGACTGGGTAGGGATCGGCATGTGCGTGCCTTTTTCAATAGAGGTTCCCTCTAGAACAGGGCCTCTAGACATGTGGGTTGCATTGGGGGGTGGGCTTGGTTGTGTGCCTTGGGCATCTTTTTCACCCTCACCTATATCTTCTTCTTCTTCTTCGTCGTCTAGGACGACTTCTGTCCCCAACTTTGATAAATCAATAGGCTCTTGGAATTCCTTTTGGATCTTGGACAGAACCTCCTCTATTTGTTCTGTTGGGGAGACTTCAAGAATGACTTTGCGCAACCTTCTGCATTTTGGAGTAGTGGTGGCCTCTGCCGGGCTCTCTTGTGCTGCGGCCTCTGCGATCACAGGCTCTATAGCTACTTGTTCTGTGACCACATGCTCTGTTGGTTGAGCCTTCTTCATTTTCTTCTTCTTGGTCTTTGGCAGAGGTCCACTTGGGCCTTCTTCTTCTGCAGGCCTCTTTTTCCCTTTCTTTGTCACAGGAGAGTCAACACCCTTCTGTGTCTTCTTGGCCTTCTTGATTGGGGTACCTGGGATTCTAGGGGCTTCCTCACTCAACTTTCCAGCCTCTGCAGGCTCCTCCCGTCTTCCCTCAACTCTCATTTTCTCAATCTTTTCTTCTAGAGGGACTCCTATACGTGTTGGGGTTTCAGGGACCGCTTCTGGTCGCCTGAATCCACGTCTTTAGGCTTTTCTATCTTCATGGCTTAGGAACCTGAGCATGGCTCTTGATAATGGCCTAGGGCTTTTGTACCCTTTCTCATGCTCTGTGGGATGAAACTCCTTGAATAGATAGAGCCTCGCATTTGGCTCCACAGCGAGGAGTTTCGCAGTCAATAGGTCACCAAAAACCAGACCAAGAAAACGTTGAAGGATGAGGTTGGGTTGATTTATGTCCTCCTTGGCCTTTTTCTGAGCTTTGACCTTTGATTTCTCGCCCCTTTGACTCGCGCACTTTTTCTTGATTAGGCCGACCATGTCCTCGAAAATCAGATTAGCGTAGTCCAAGGGAAGGTTGAAATATATCCCATAAACGATAGAGATCATCACATGGGAGGTTTGGTCATGGCTACCCACCTTCCCTGTCAAACAATAGTTGACAATGGAAAACAGAGTGTT
>NW_020201934.1:21279-22466 GCF_001531365.2 Cynara cardunculus var. scolymus
AAGAGTTGTGAGGTAAGAACTAAGGAGAAATTGGGTTAAATAGGTTTCAGGGGTAGGTTTAGTAGTGGTTAGGGCAAAGAATAATGGGTGGTTCCTCAAAACTTCAAGTAACGGAGAAGTAAATTCGGGAAAACCTGTAGTGGAAGGGATGAAGTAATAATTATTTGGCTTCTTGACGAGAACGACCTTCTCGTACTTGTTCTGAACGAAGGATAGTGCATGGGATGTGAGAGCTTGAGCTTGTGTCACTTCGTTGTCGCTCGACACATTCACAGATTGGGCAGAGGCGGATGAAGAAGACAGGGTAGCAGGTTGCAGGTTTTTGCTTTGAGAAAAAACGATTTGCAGGCTCGCCGGAGTGTATTTGAGAGTGGTAAAGGTTTAAGTGTGGGGGAAAAGGGGTATTTATAGGAGGGAAAATTTAAATTGAACCGTTTTAGTTACGAAAAGGCATAATGAGTGGTTTTGAGTTGAAACGGCTCAACAGCTGTGACACGCGCGTGTAGGATCTAACCCTTATCAACAGAACCACGCGCACCATATCAATAGACAAAAAACTATTAAGAGAGTTCTATCAGAGGCCTTAGGGTAACAAAGCCTCTGTGATATGTGCCGGGCCTTCTTATAAGCTTACACCTTTAATTACCTAAATAGTTTGAAAATCCACAGAGAGATGAGTGCTTGCTCAGCTCAAACTCACAGAGCCTCTGTTAGAAGCGCCAGAGGTTCTGATGAGTTGACCTCTGAGAACAAGACACTTCAAAAGTCTTGGCACCTTCTGTGGTTTAATTTTCACAAACAAGACTCCCCCTCTGAGCCAGCTTCCATGGCTCCTCCTAGAAACAAAAACCATTTAAAATCCTAAGAAGAAGTGTCGACAGAAGATCCGTTCAAAGAGCCTCTGTAAGAGATCACAGAGGTTCTGCGAAAAGACTTCTGTAAACAAAAACATTTTCTTCTTCAAGAGGTTTTAACAATTTAAAACATATACTCCCCCTCAAACCGTGCACACCTCTGTTAGGTTAAACCTGTTGAGCTAAGAATGCAAATGAAAAAATTATTCACGAAATGAAATTATATACAAAAATGAAATTTAAAAGAAAATATATACAGAATGGAATAAAGAATTAAGACAACCAATAACTAGGACTCTGGACATGTCATTCCAATTTTTTCTACAAGGAAAT
>NW_020201934.1:29606-34418 GCF_001531365.2 Cynara cardunculus var. scolymus
CCAAATTGACCTTTATTTTTTTATAAATATTTTGAGCCTCTTGAAATTTCTTTATTTTTAGCTCTCTGTCAAGCACGTCTTGATGTAAAAATTCTCTTTCCTTTTGAAAGAACTCCTTCACAGAAGTAACATTGCACTTCTCGTGCTCCATCTGTCTCAACTCTTCCACCTTTATTTTCAAATATTTTTCAACCTTGGCAAGCCTTTGTTTTAAAGAATTTTCTAAGTTTATAAACTTGCTTGTGCTTCTTCAAACATTTTAAAAAATCAATTTCTTTCCTCTGTGAGCAGAATTACTTCTTTTTCACAGAGAGAAAATTTGTCTTTAAGATCATAATGCTCCAAATGACATATATCCAGATTGTCCATGATCTCTGTGAAAAACTCAAAAGAATTAGAAGAGGAGGAAGGAGATACCTCTTGGTTGTTCCTGTCAGAGGGTCTGACTCGATGTCCGCCATCCCGTAGAAAAGCTCATCCTCTGTGTCCGAATCTTCCCATACGAGAAGACCCTTTTGTTCGTCATCGTTAGAGGACTCGTCTGTTACTAGCCCACTTGATTGAGCTAGCAAGGACTTCAGCTGATAGTATTCAGCCTTCTTCTTGTAGAAGGCTGCATCTTTTAGACTCCTCTGCGGTGCCCTTGGTCCTTTCGACCAGCAGTCTGCTGCAAAGTGGCCTGGTTTGCCACACTTGAAGCAGCCATCTCTTGGCTCTTCCTTCCTCTGCTCCTCAATCCTCTGTGAGGGCTTCTGTTCCCTCTCTCTTCTTTCTGATCTCTCTCCTTCTGTAAAGTTTCTTTGATTGAAACTCTTGAACTCTTTTCTTTCTCCACCCTTCCTAAACTCTCTCGTGATCAAGGCAAGTGTCTTCATCATCTCCTTCATGGAGACTTTTTCCTCAGAACTTTCATCACTCTCTGCAATCAGAACCTTCTTCTTCTTCTTTTTCTTCTCCTCTTCCTTCTGTCCTTCATTTCCCTTCCCAGAGCATCCGTCTTCAGCAACTAGAGCCACAGGGCCACCAAAGTTTCTCTTCATTTTCATAACTTGGGACTCTTGGCTCTTGAGAGATCCAAACAAGTCTGCTAAAGTCCATGTTTCCAGATCCAGGATGGCCTTCATGGACATTGTGATATTCATCCATTCAGCCCCAAGGCTTTTCAAGAATAATGAGTTATTCTCCTCTGCCGTTCTTGGGATGCCATACCTCTTACTGTTGCTGATTAACGTGTTTAGTCTCGAGTAAGTATCCGACAGAGACTCACCATCTTTTGCCTTAAAGCTGTAATACTCGTCGATGCAGATTGAACGATTATTTTTAAGTGTTTTTCTTCCACCTTCAATTAGCTTCTCCAGTTCTGCCCAGATCTCCATGGACAGTTGACAATGATCAATACACTTAAAGATGTCATTAGGAATAGCCATAATCAACAAACGTTTGCATTTGCTTCCCAACTCGACGATAATCTTGTCCTCATCGCTCCAGTTTGCTTCAGTACGTGGTTCATAGTGCTCTGGAATTTCTGGTGTTGTTCCAGTTGCTGGAACTCTAGGAATTAGGTTCATGGGAACATAGGGGGGATTGTAAAGAAATTCACAGATCCGTGGATGAATACCTTCTAAAAAGTTTACCATACGTACTTTCCACTGTGGGTACTCCTCACGTATATGCGTGGGAGGTTTCAATTGTGAACCAGTGCTCATAAAGGAATTGTTGGCTAGATTTGCCAGTGAGAGAAGAAGAACAATATGAATACGAAGAAACTGATGAAACAGTGAAAAACAGAAAACCTGAGAAAGAAGACTTGTGTTCTTGATCGAATGAAGATTAATATCAAAAACAGAATAAATCGAATTAGAATTCAATTCCTGCTCTGATACCAATTGATAGGATCGATTAACTCAGTTCTTATATTAACCCAATACTCTAAATGATCTATATGACAAACACAGTGCAACGGAAACAAAGTAAGAATCAAATAGAGCAATGAATCAAGAACAATGAAGAACAAGCAGACAATGAATAATAAGAACACACGAGAAAGGCTTCAAATGTATTTCAATTGAATTGAAATTTAGACGATTACAATCTTGGAAGCGGCGCTGATTACAAAGGAAGAAGCTACTATTTATCCTATTTCCTAACCGCTTGTTTGACATGACTTAGACGTGTGAAACGATCCAGGCCGTCCAAATAACGCGGATTACAAAAGTAGTCACGTGAGAAACACGAGTAGCTAACTAATCCTATGTAAAACAGCAAAGAACTATACCACATAAGATATTGTTGCAGACCCTCTGTGAGTCATCTTAGAGGCTCTGCTAGATGTAACTTGAAAGCACTTGATTTTTTAGGATCTTCTTCCAGAACCTCTGTGATAGACTTTAGAGGTTCTGTCATCTTTAACTTGTATGCTTTCAATACAGAGGACCAGTATCCAGAACCTCTGTGATAGACAACAGAGGTTCTGTCACTTTTGACTTGTACGTTGAACTTCTGTTTATGGTCCTCTGTGATCTTCTGTGGTAGGCATCTTCCGTCGACACTTGCAGAAATTACTTTTTCAATACTTTTACATTTGAATGAAATGAGAGCTAACACTATCCTCAGTTTCTAAAACTTCAAAAGCAGCAGATTCTTGTGGTATTTCTAATTTCCCAAAATCTTCCTCTTCATCATTATCAGTCTCAGATAAACCTAAGATTTCCCCCAAACTTTTCGCTTGACACCAAGTTTCTATCAGACTCAAAGAAGAACACTCTTCTCTTTCTTCCGGGAACCTATGGGAATTAAAAACATTAAAAGTCACTTGTTGGTCTTGGACTCTCATGGTTAATTCTCCCTTCTGTACATCTATCAAGGTTCTACAAGTAGCTAGGAAAGGTTTCCCTAAAATGATGGGAATGTCTTTGTCGGCTTCAAAGTCTAGGATGATAAAATCAGCTGGGAAAATAAACTTATCAACCTGAATTAGGACATCCTCAATCTTTCCTCTGGGATAGGCTATGGACTTATCAGCTAACTGAAGAGTTACAGTCGTAGGTCTAGCTTCACCTATGCCTAGGGTATTGAAAATAGATAAAGGCATCTGGTTTATACTAGCACCTAAGTCACATAGAGCTTTTCCTATTTCTTTTCCTCCAATTGAACAAGGGATTGTAAAACTTCCAGAATCTTTCATCTTCAGAGGAATTTTACTGGACAACAAAGCACTGCAACCTTCAGTCAGAGCTACGGTATCATATTCAGTCAACTTTTTCTTTTTGCTCAAAATGTCCTTTAAAAACTTTGCATAACTTGGCATCTGCTCAATAGCTTCAACCAAGGGAATGTTTATGTGCAACTATTTAAAAACATCAAGAAACTTTTTAAATTGTAATTCTTCCTTTTGATTCCTTAATCTTTGGGGATAAGGAATATGAGGAGTGCCTGGAATAGGAGACGTAATCTTTTGAAAAGTTGGTGCTGGAATGGGTTTCGGAACTGGTCTTACAACTGGTTCTGATTCAGTCCTAACAGGGATAAAAGGACTGGTCTGGTCTTTTATTGCGGTACTGTCACCAGATTGTGACACATCCACTACAACACTTTCTTTGGGAGTCTGAGTTGTCTTGGGTTCATCAGGAAATAAAAGTGGAAAATCTAATCTTTCTGGAATGGCCGTACTATCTATGGGCCTGACTATGGGTTGAGGCTCACTAGTACTTACAGGAATGGTAGTCAAAAATTCTGGTACAGAGGTAACATAATCTTGTTCTACACTTTTCTTTTCGATCTCTGCTTTGGTTGGTTCTTTTTGTTCTTTTTGGGTGTTTTCTAAATAACTTTTTCCACTCCTTAACGTAACAACCTTAACACGCTCTTTTCCTTCCCTCTCAGGTATCTCTGTATCACTGAGTAGAGAACCTATTGGTCTTTTTCTAATCTCCAAAGCCATTTGTCCCATTTGAGTTTCGAGATTTTTAAYTGAAKYTTGAGTHTGGGTTATAAAACCCTTCATCATTGCTTCCAAAGAAGTAGATGACTCAGCTTGCTGTTTGGGCTTGCTTTGGAAAGAAGACTGATGATTTTGAAAATTAGCATGTTGATTATTATGATTGCCTTGATGTGCTTGCGAGTGAAAATTAGATTGGCCTTGTTGTTGAAAATTGGATTGTCCTTGCGGTTGAAAATTGGACTGTCCTTGAAAATTAGACTGTCCTTGTGGCTTTTGCATTGGTGGATTAAGAGTTGGACTATGCCACGAAAAATTTGGATGATTTCGCCATCCCGGATTATAARTCTGTGAAAATGGTCCAGTCTTGTTGACATAATTTACATGCTCAGGATTTCCAGGACACTGCTCAAAAGAGTGACCTTCACCACTAGTACACACATTGCACTGATTGAACATTGGAATTAAAGGTATTAGCATCAGCTTGCACATGTGGGCTAGATGTTAAATTTGAAATTAGCTTAGTGATCTGAGCTGTTAATGCTGAGACAACATCTACCTCATTTATTCAGCTGTTTTCTTCAGTGGCATTGCACGTGGGTCAGACCATTGTCCGTTATTATTAGAAATCTATTCAAGTATGTCAAAACCTTCATTGTAGGTACAAGCTGTGAAAGCTCCGCCTGCAGTAGTGTTAGACCCCATAATCCATAAAGGGTAAAAGTAATGAAAAACAATAAGTGATGAAGAACCAGAAGACCGATGAAGACATCAAGGCAGAATTGACTAAGTCTGGAGAACAACTAGAGGGTCGATGATCAACCAGATATGCGATGGAAAGAGCATCTTCATCACCCCTTTGGTCAACAACACTT
>NW_020201934.1:40733-41817 GCF_001531365.2 Cynara cardunculus var. scolymus
TTCACTAAGTATTACCTTCACAACCAGAGCCTCTGGTTCTATAGACTAGAGCCTCTGAATTCTCACCCCTTGAAACCAGACCACGTTTGGACTCCATCGCATATCCTCATTCATGTAACCAGAGCCTCTAGTTCTAAAGACCAGAGCGTCTGGTTTCCAAGTCCTTTGCAACCAGAGATATCTGGTTCCCATATAAGACTTGGCATGTTCACTTCACCTTTCATTCATCCTCTGGTTCTAAAGACCAGAGCCTCTGGATTCATACTCTTTGCGACCAGAGCCTCTCTGAACCCAAAGAATTCCCCCCTTACTCACTCCACATGCACTTAACCATATTTTCATACTTAATTTCATCGCCTTTGCAACTAGAGCCTCTGGTTCTAAAGACCAGAGCCTCTAGATTCAAAGCCTTTGGAACCAGAGCCCCTCTGGTCTCAAAGGCCCATCCATTATACTCTTTCACATACACTTAACCATTTTCTCATACTCCTTTTCCTTGCCTTTGCAACCAGAGCCTCTGGTTCTAAAGACCAACGCCTCTGGATTCATTGTCTTTGGAACTAGAGCCCTCTGGTTTCAAAGACCCATTCATATGCATATCCATTTGCACACTTAGCCACATTTCATACCTTTCTTTCATCATCCTTCACAACCAGAGCCTCTGGTTGTATAGACTAGAGCCTCTGGTCACCACAATCATCATTGGTTCTAGGGGGAGTTTTTAAAACTCAAAACCAATCTTCATGCAACATGTGAGGGGGAGCTACTCATATATCATGAAACTCCATTATACACATGCATTTTCCATACCAGAGCCTCTAGTTCTACTATCCAGAGCCTCTAGACACATAAATGCTACATAAAAATGAATACACCATGTGTATTTAACCAGAGCCCCTCTGGTTCCACATAATGGATTGCCCATGCTTATACAGAAGCTCTGGTTTGTCATCCAAGGCTTCTTAATCAGGCAATCCAACATTCCATCGATGAATTCGATCATCGATGTTCAACCAGAGCACCTCTGGTTCCCCATCAAAAGGGTTATGTGAAACCAGAACTCCTCTGGTTCCATGACAAAATC
>NW_020201934.1:41832-47652 GCF_001531365.2 Cynara cardunculus var. scolymus
ACCCATCAAAATTGAAAAACTTTCTAAAGATTATACAAAATTGCAGCTTTTGTGACCAAAAACTATACAACATGGGTTTTTAGAAGACCAAAACTTCGTAATTCGTATTAATCTTACAATTAGATGGGATTTTAAATTTAAATTGTTTTTGGATTAATATTTAACGAGATATTATTTGGAATAATTTGTGATTTCAAATAATCCATACGTCATCCTCACACACGCCTGACACCATATACAGCCTGTTCCCCATGAACCATTTCCAATTTCCCTTCCCTAACCTCGCCTTGACACGTGTCCTCCAACATTAATGGCACGTACAATCAAGACGGCTCACGATCTCCAAATCAAATCACCTTTTACCCAACCGCCTCCCATTTTCATGATTATTTCAATATAATAATCAAGAAAATCGTTTCCTATTCCCCACCCCCTACCTCCTCCCCACCTATAAATACCCTTCTTCAACCTCCATTTACTCTTTACGCTTCTTAAAACATGCAAATAGACTTTGACGAATGAACTTACCTGCAACTTCCTACACAATGGCTTCCTCCGTATCACACGAGTCCAATAACAAGGACAACCACGTTCAATCCACCGGTGCCGACAACCGTGCAATAGTCTTCCTCCCAATGAAGCCCAACAACCATGCCATTGAACTGCGAAACACCCTGTTCGACGACAGGTTTTCCGTCATGATCGAATTCTTCAAAAACTGCATCCTTCTACCAGCACTAACCCTCACTGACAATGGCGTACCACTAAAGTACGTCCAACAGTACTGGCAGACCTGCGAATTCGACCCTGAAAGCCATGGAATAATGGGGGACATTGACGCCCCAAACAACATCATTTGCTCACTCAAGATCTCGTGGGCAAAATTATCTCGAGTTTTGTGCATTCCCACCCGTCGAGAACTCAGCATTGAGCAATATGCCGAGCCACCCACCATCTCCGACATCCTCTGGTTCATCCAAATGCTAGGTTACAATCGTGACCTACGCAACACCTCCGACTTCAAAAGGCAGTGTTTACAGCCAATGTGGAATATGTTCTTTTCCATATTGAACAGGGCCCTCACCTGCAAACTAGGGTCGATGGACCAGGGCAACATCAACATCATGGCAATCATGTACGGACTCTTCTTCAACATCCCTCTCGACTACGCTTTTCTCATATACAATGAGATCCACACTGCGGTAGTCAAGAAATGTAAGCTCCAGGCGACAGGCAAGCCCTTAACCTCTATTCTGTTTCCTCATTTCCTATCCCTATGCGATGAGGAAACATGACCTCCTGGCCGAAGAACCATTCACTCCCGTCTTCAAAATGCATGGCCATCGACCCACTCTATCGAAGGAAGGATACACAATCAACAGACCCATCTCCAGAGCCATGCTCAGTGTCATTCCAGAGACATCTGAGATCCACATAACCTACAAATGCTCTCTACTGTCCCATGAACCAAGGGCAGCTACCCCAGAGCGAATAGAGTCATCCCCAGAAACAAGCGAGGGAGCACAGGTGGCATCTTCATCGGATGATGAAGATGATGATGATGATGACACTCCTCGTGCATCCCCCGGCCCTACTCAAACAAATCCCCCTCTCTCTTCCCGAAGGGCAACCACCACATCTACCCTTGGCGATCAAGGCCAAAGGCGTATTGAACAAGGATGGCCCAATCCAAACCCAACCCAAACCAGCCATCCAGAGGCCATTCTTCGGGCCTCTGGAGATGAATTATTCGAGGAACCACAACACCCATTGCCCCTCTCCCAACAGAAAGGCGATGCAAATATAAGAGCCCCATTGCCTCAAGGCTCGACACAACCAGCCACACACCCAGAAGCATGTGTTGCTACATTGATGTACCCCTAGATCGTTCAGAGCGGTCTCCAATTCGTGCACATAACCCCTCTTTGATACTTGATCTAGCGAAGGGGAAACACACTTACTTCTCCTATCCTGCCGAGGAAGAAGAAGAAGTCGAAACATCAGGAGATAGCTCCTCACTTGAGGGCTATCAAGGACATGATGGAAGTCCTTCACGACCTGTCTTTTCACAAGGCAATGAAGGCGCCTCAGGAGAAGAGTTTACCCCCATGGCCGAACTGGTCACAAAGGCCGAGTTCTAAGCCTTTGTTGACTTAGTTCAGCGGTCCTTGGAAGACCTAAAACTCATCATCCAAGGAATTGTTGACAACCCACCATCCATCAATATCACCACGCTTCAATAATCCCTTGCCACCCTTCAACAAAACCTTTCCACCCTTGCAACCCAAACCCAAGACAATACAACACGTCTCCAAATGCTTCAACAAACCGTCACCCAACACCATAACACCACCTCCTCCCTTGCCACCCAAAGAAACCAACTCCTCATTCACTCCATCGCCACTCTCATGGCGCATGCAACTGTGATGGATGAGAACCTAGCCTCCATCACCATCCAAATAATCCAGACCCTTAACGCCCTACCAGCCACTATACTCTTCCAACTCCCTCAACCAACCCCACCCCAAACAACTTCATCAATCGATGAAACCCTGGCCTCCCTCACCAACCAAATGACCACCATACAAACCACCCTAACCTAACTCCCAACCACCATATTAGCCCAAATACCCCAACCACCCCCTCCACCTCCCTTTGTAGGCTCATCCTTTGATGAAGCCTTCGCCTCCTTCACTGCAGAGGTGAGAAATCTCATCGCCAACCTTCCCATACCACCATCTACATCCACCACCACCTTCGTGCCACCACAAGCTTCATCTTCAAGCATGGAGTTTGCCACAAGAGCCAATCTCAAGGCTCTATCCAAAGCACTAATCTCATCCTTCAAGGAGATAAGTGCCAAGTTTGCTGCTCGGCCCATTGAGCCTACCGATGTGTTGAAGAAGAGCCTCCTACAACAGCAAGATCGAACGAACTCTCTTCTTCGCTCCATGGAACAACGGTGCAACAGGGATCGTGTGCGTACATTGGCTGAACACATACGCCTATTTAAGAAAAATAGGACCAGGGGCTCCTGTTCATCAAGCCACCCCCTCAAGAGACGAAGGCATGAGGATCCAGACCCCGATGAACATGGTCTAGGTCCTCATGAGGGGGAGAATCAGGCCACAGCTTCACATCCAATGGAATCTGCTGTACCTTCATCATCCCACCAACAAACACAATATCCACCATCACCCAACCAAGGAACCCAAGCAAGGGAACCAGAGGCTCAGCCCTCTGAAGATGTACAAAATGTACATGTTCCCCTCCTACCACACTTGAACCCATCGTGTTGAGTTCCTCAACCAATGAAAATCCATCCACCCCACCAACAAAAACCAACCCACCTTTTATTCCATCTTCAACACCAAACCTACCATTAACCCCATCACCAACCCCTCGTGAAACACAACCCTTCATCAACCTACCCAATGAACCTGAACAAACACTCATCTATCCTTCACCTCAACAACCTCAACCCCAAACACAACCCGATGAACCTACACCACCCCAAAATGAGCCAACCTAAGAAACATCCCATTACCAACCGATACACAACCCATAACCCAAACCCAACCCCCAATCGAATCAACCACGGTGCAAGCAGACATTCCCTCTTCATCAAGGCACCCTTCACAGAGCTGAGTCGATGAAATAATCGAGAACATGGAGTCGCTTAGGAGACGTCCAGAGATACCACCAAGGGAACCCATCATGATGGAGAACATCCATCAATATCTATACCACGATCGCGATGAAAGATTGTCTCTCAATCCTTCAGTTCTATCGCCAGAATCCATGGACCTCCTACACCAACGGTTCGTTAGACAGACTACCCAACCACCACAAGCTGTCTTCTCAAACGATGGGATAAGGATGGTAATGGATATAAAGATGAGGACCTTCATCAACAGAGCTATTAGATATATCGAGTACACGGTGGAGAGAGCTCATGGTCAGGTCAGCATCTTCAACGATAATGACTTGATCAATCTCAACCCCTACGACTTGATCGACCTTTATGCATTCACAGCTCAGCGACAGGATCAAGGAATAAGATTTGAGATGGCAAACAGAGCGATAGTGAAGACGATGGAGACCTTGGTGAAGCATCGAGCAAAGAGTGATTTTCAGATTGCTCTTCAATTAGGCATCAAAAGACTCTCCTGTGCTCCACCTAATGAAGATTTTCCTGGCCTGCAGGAGAAGAGATCTGCTTCTGTTTTAACTCAAACCAAGCTTGGACTTGTCTTCAAGAATGAGTTCGGGGTAAAGAAATTTTTTAGACTAACTGAAGCATTCAAGTATTCAACCGATACACTTGAGTGGTTTCACAAAGTTATTAGAGAGAGACTAGGCAGAACTCACGTGCCAAGAGAAGATGGGAATCAACTCATTCATGAGATATCAACAGTCCTTAGCTATCGAAGACTGCTTCTGCGCTTCTGGGAAATATCTCAGGGTAGATCATGATGAGTTGTAAATTTTTTGCCTTAATATGAAATGTCTTTTGCTTTCAGTACTGTAAGAATTCATCATCCAATGAAAATTTGGAATTTGATGTTTTTCTTTAGATTATTCTCTATTCTTCAAAATTGTTCATAGATTAGTTTATGTTTGTTCTTTCATTACTTAGGGGGAGATTGTTAGACCCCATAATTTATAAGTGTAAAAGTAATGAAGAACAATAAGTGATGAAGAACCAGAAGACCGATGAAGACATTAAGGCAGAATTAACCAAGTCTGGAGAAGAACCAGAGGGTCGATGGACAACCAGAGATGCGATGGAAAGAGCATCTCACCCCTCTGGTCAACAACACTTAGAGTTTTTTTCAGCAATTCAACCAGAGGCATACGATGAAAATACGAAGATAAGGTTGAATCATCATCCCATGAAAGACAACTGGAGATGACAAATCGACAGCTGGATTTCAAGTTTATCTTAATTTATAGTTATCCATAGTTTAGATAAATTTTATCCATTAGTAGAAGATTAGCTAAATAGTCTCACTAGATAGTAATTGTTAGGACCTGTAAATTCAGCTTTGGTATTTGAACTCTTACTCTGAATGAGGAAGATGAACACAATAGAATAGCTTCAAAGGTTTTTTCAATTGATTGAAAATATAGACGATTACAATACAGAAGCACACTGAATACAAAGGCCTAAGCTGCTATTTATACTAGACCCTAACGACCTTACTGACATGATCTAGAAAGTGAAATCATCTAAGCCGTCCAAATAAAGTCTATTAAAATCTAGTCACGTGAGAAGCACATGTAGCTAACAACCTTTGAAAAACAGCAAAACAGGATCTTCACATAAGACGAATCCGCACACCCTCTGTGAGCCATCTCAGAGGCTCTGCTGTAATAAACTTGTAGGTTCTTATTGCCAGAGGACCAGTTTCCAGAACCTCTGTGAGAGACATCAGAGGTTCTGTCATTCTTGACTTGCACGATGAAACAGCTTCTGTTGCTGGTCCTCTGTTGTCTTCTGTGAAAGATACCCTTCTGTCAACACTTGCAGAATACTTTTTCATACTTTTACATTAAGTGAATATTAGAGCTAACAATCTCCCCCTAAGTATGAAAAAGTAAAATTGGACAAAAAAAGCAAGAAATGACTAATTGAAAGAATTACAAGAGAAGATTAAACTCATCCTCTGAAAAGAATTACATAAATTGAAAGAATAGAAAAATTTGTTGCTCAGGCCTATACTATTACAGAAGATTAGTCCACAGCAGAGTCTGGATAGTCATCAACGGCAAATTGCAGATCTGACTTGATGGTTCTGTAGACCTTGAATATCCACT
>NW_020201934.1:47942-49926 GCF_001531365.2 Cynara cardunculus var. scolymus
TATTTTACTTGAGCACGCATTACTTCGATCAGCCTTCTGAGGGAAGTCGAATAGCTTGACCTACTCTCCATGTACTTGTTAAGAATTTTGTGCAAGAAGATAAGGTCAAATACACAGAGGTTGTGGAGATCAGCATCTGTGAACGTGTAGAGGTTGCCGTCATCCCTCTTCACCACATATTTAGCATAAAGCACGGTCTTCTTTAGCATAGTCCTTGGAGATATGGTTTCAAGAGAAGTTATCACGTGCTCTGAGAAGACCTGCTCGCGTGGCCTTGTGAGCTTTGAGAAGTGGAACTTTGCAGCGGCAGAGGGCATTCTTGTAAGCTCTGGATCGTAAGGGGGCTCTGTATCCATGGTAGAGTAACGCCACCGTAGAATCTCCTCCATAGTGGTTACGGGCTCTGTGTCCTTGCTGTGTGTGAATTTTTCTCATCGATTCAAGGATCTCAGTAACCCTTCCCATTGTGGTAGATTCTGGTATTCTGGTTTCTTCTTCTTCTAGAATCGGCCTCTAGGTGGACCTCTCTGGTAGGATTGGCTTGACAGTTCCTACCAAAGCGTCGAATGTACCCATGGATGTTTCCTCTTTCGCCATTTTAGAGGAAGAGCCTTCTCCAGCTCTGGGGATAGGGGCTCTACCCTTTCTTGCTTGTGCCTCTGCCAAAGACGCCTTTAACGCTCGAACTAGGTCAGGGTCATCATACTCTTCTTCATTTATCTCCTATGGCGTCTCAGAGCTTGACCCCTTCTGTGGCGACTCCTCTATAGCTTTACCCTAGCCTTTCCCCTTAGGCTCTAGAGATTTATCTTTTGAGAACAGGGCAGCTGTAGAGTACACTATCTTTAGTGGTTTGGCAGAGGTTGTCTTCTTAGGCTCTTCTGCTTTCTTCTCTGTCTTCTTCTCCCCGTCATGACGATCATGGTCATCACCTCCTTGATCGTCATGGATTTTGGTGGCTTCTGCTTTGCAAGTGGTAAGGGGAGCCTTCTTCAATCACCTCAGAATCCTGGTAGCCGCCTTCTCCATTTTCTCGATCACCAACTCAGCGTTCACATAAGTGCTGCTTATGTCGATCTCTGTGGCCTACTTCATTTTAGAGATGCTGCGATAGATTTCGCATCTTAAGGTGTCACCCTCTTTGACGAGCTTTGAAGTGTAGTCTCTTAATGATTGGTTGGAAGCTCGGGCTTCTTTGAGGAGTTGGTCTGTATATTTCTGAATGATCTCTCCTAGGGCTTCAACCATTACGTCTAGCTCTCTGCGAGTGGCTATATGGTTGATGTTAGCCCTAGAGGATTTAGAGTCAATGCCATAGGTGACCGCAGAGGAGAACATGCCTTTGATCTCATCTTTGAAGGCAGAGTAGTCTGTGTAGCCGACAGAGATGAAATCAGCAGCAAACTGGGCGACTACCTCTGATAACTCTGTTTTCAGATTTTGGATTGAGGAAGGGTTGAGAGACAGAGTGCTGAAGGCTTCTACGAGGTCGTCTTTATGAAGGACAAAGCTCTAAAGGGCTGAAAGGGTCGCCTTGAGTTCTGAAGTTGTAGATGTCAACTTCTTCAAAGCCTCTGTTATTGGTGCTAACGCCTCTGTCGATGGTTGAGAGGTGAACAAGCTTTTCAACTCGTCCAACCTCTGGAATACCGCTGTGGCGAAGGTTTCTAACTCCCCTTTCATCACATAGGCATCCTTGGAACCTAGATCACCAACAGATGGTGACCTAGTAGCCTTGGAGTCTGAGGCGCCCTTAGTGACTGGTTTTTCGAAGTCAGCTCGGGGACTTCCACCGGATCCTCGAACATCTCCTTTTGGAGAGCCTACCAGTGTTCTGTCGATATTTTGCCTAGTAGGTTCAGAGCCTAACTCGGCAGAGGGATTGAGTGTGGACTTTGGGCATTCTAGACCCTCAGTCTCTGTGACTCTCGCATATGCCTCTGAAGCATACTTTGGTTGGTCACTCAAGTGTGGAGAGGCAACG
>NW_020201935.1:0-1404 GCF_001531365.2 Cynara cardunculus var. scolymus
GGTCTCGGTTGTGTTCTTATGCAGCGAGGCAACGTAATTGCATACACGTCGAGACAGTTGAAAGATTATGAAAAGAACTATCCAACTCATGATCTTGAGTTGGCAGCGGTCGTTTTTGCACTAAAATTATGGCGTCATTACTTATATCGTACCAAATGTCAACTATTCACATATCATAAGAGTTTGAAGTAAATATTCACTCAATAAACTTTGAACAGGAGGCAAAAACGAGCCATGGAACTGATTAAAGACTATGAATGTGAAATTCTCTATCATCCAGGTAAATCTAATATTGTTGAAGATGCTTTAAGCCGGAAGACGTATGCAAACTCCATGTGTTATGCTATTACACATACGTCCGTGACATCCACACTAGTTGACAACATACGAAAATGGCAAGTAGAGGCTTTGAAGCCTGATCGTGTGAAACCAGAGCATATATTCGTATCTGACAGATGATAGTCGAGGATTTAAAGTCTTCAAAGACCGTGTTTGGATTCCAAAACTCGGTGGTATTCAGGAATTGGTATTATCTGAAGCACATAAGTCGCGGATGTCTGTACATCCGGGCAGTACAAAGATGTATTACGATTTGAGATCTGAATATTGCTGGCCGGGAATGAAGCGTGATATCGGCCGATATGTGGAACAATGTGTTACGTGTTCGCAGGTTAAAGCTGAACACCAAAAACCTTATGGTAGCCTTCAACCTCTCGATATACCGTTGTGGAAATGGGAGGAACTTACAATGGATTTCGTTACAAAGGTACCAAAGACGTCTCGTCAGCACGACAGCATCTGGGTTGTCGTGGACCGTTTAACCAAAAGTGCTCACTTTTTGCCTGTTCGAGAGTCGTATTCTATGGATAAATGGGCACAAATTTATATCGACGAGATTATTGCACGAGATGGTGTTCCTCTGAAGGTAATTTCTAATCGAGATTCTTGATTTACTTCAAAATTTTGGGCTAGTTTACAACGAGAACTAGGGACACGCGTGGCATTGAGCACAGCCTATCATCCCCCAAACTGATGGCCAGTCCAAACGCACGATACAGACGTTAGAAGGTATGTTGCGTGCGTGTATCCTTGAGTTTGGTGGTAGTTGGATATGCATCTATCATTGGTTGAATTTTCATACAACAACAACTATCACTCGACTATCGGTATGGCGCCTTTTGAGGCTTTATATGGTCGTAAATATCGAACTCCACTGTGTTGGCGTTAGACGGGTGAGAAAGTGCTTGCTAGACCCGAAATGATTCAAATTACGCATGATAAGATTCAAGTTATTCGGGAAAGGATGAAAGCCGCTCAGGACAGACAGAAGTCGTACGCCGATAATCGTCGACGACCAATTGAATTCACCGTGGGCGACATGGTTATGTTGAAAGTTTCCCCTTG
>NW_020201935.1:3369-5006 GCF_001531365.2 Cynara cardunculus var. scolymus
AAAGATCACTGAAACCTTTCTTATCAGTGATCAAAACGTTTTTTAAATGCCAGTTTCAATTACTCTCTTATCACTAAAACTGATGTCTTAAAACCATCACTGAATATTTCTTTTCAGTGATAAAATGTTTTAAATGGGGTTTTCAGTTTCCTTTTGACACTGAATGACTCTTCATTTCTTAAAAACYATTTGTTTTTAAAAGAAAATAGTTAATGAACTGTCTTTATGACGACATTCTCTGTTTACTATGAGCGACGCTTTGAGACGCGCAAAATGCTATGTCATTACGCTACCTTATTAAATGTCATCCAATCATGGATGAGAACGTGGTATATTTTTCATCATGACCACTTTCCCGAACCGTCGTCTGTTCTCTCTCTCATATTATTTCTCTCTCATCCTACCTATAAATATGAGACTTCTTCTCCACTTTTCTCTTTACGCTTTCAAAATTCTTAGACGAACCTCTGCAAGAATTCTCCTAAAGCAAGAACTCCCAAAAACCCTCTAAGCTCTTTCGACCTCCTCTCTCTCTTAAATCTAAGGTCGATATCTTCTCTTTCTTTTCGTTATTCTCTGTTATAAGAAATGTTTAATCTATATTAAGAATCTCGTTCTCTTAAATACATTAAGCAATAAAGGTTTTTAATCATCTCTTTCATGGTTATAATCTTATTTCTTTATACACAATCTACTTGAAAAACCCTAATCTTTTAAGGATTTTTCAACAGAAGTTTTTACTTGTTCAAAAACTTTTTCTATAATCTTAACCATAAACTTTTGGCTTATTTCTAACAACCTGTTTGCTCTACTTCTTATTGATAACAAACAGATGGCTGCCAAGAATGTCATCTTCTCCATTGACGAGATCTCCATCAAGGCCAACAACCACATTGCCTTGTTGGAGATACCATCCTACAAGGCGTATTACCAAGATGCGGCTGACTTCCTCAAGCAGTCGTCATTGGGTTTCGCTCTCAACCATGAGCCCATCATGGTGAAATAACTTCTTCAGCAGTTCTGGCTCACTGTTGAGGTTGTCGAAGTCAAAGATAAGAATGGACGCCAGGTGGAGCAAGTCCATTTCACTTTCAACCGCATGGAAGTGAACTTTGGTGTGTCTACACTCCGCTCAGCTCTTCGTCTTCCCAAAGGTCCCTTCGACAGCGAACCCTCCACCACTGAGATCATCAGTTTTCTTGACGCCATTGGCTACCAGTGGCCAATGAAGGAGTCCAACGCCCCTCTGAAGTCCTTGACGAAGATTAGGAAGAACACGATGTCAGCTGTCTGGAAATACCTGTTTTCTCATTTCATCCAGTGCATGGGTGGAAAAACTGCAGGTCAGGACCAGGCCTCTAGGATCGCCTTGATCATAGGCGTATCTGCGATTCAGCGTCGCAATATAAATTATGTTGCGGTCATTTTCGATGACCTGGTGCTCAAGATGAACAAGCGCCAGCGAGAAAAGGTGGTGCCTTACACCAGGTTTCTTTCGATGGTGTTCTCAAAGATCTTTACCCCAAAGACGGAAACCTTCCGGTTTTCAAGCTTGGATCCAGGATTCTGGATCATAAGCTGAAGGACAATGATGTGGCACTATCTTCAATTGTGGCCATGACAAGGGCAAACCCCCC
>NW_020201935.1:5291-7382 GCF_001531365.2 Cynara cardunculus var. scolymus
CCCTCGAGGCATCTTCTGTTCATCCTCCCAGCTCTTTAGTGATTTCTCCCATCACTGTCGTATCAGTGGTACCTTCACCAATCACTTTAGTCACCCAAATCACTGAAAGTGTAAATATCAGCGCCGCCACCGCTGAACACCCACGTCTCTTCTCGACCATTTACTCTTCTCCTCCTTCCTTGGTCTTTACACATGTCGATGATGTATCAGCGACTGTCCTTCCTAATACTGAGACGTGTACCACTGGACCTGAGGTTGCTCCTCTCGATGCTCCTCAGCATACGGATGTCCATCATCTCAAGGACATCTTTGCTCACGCCAGTGACAATCCTTTAGATGTCACTGCTGGCCCCTCAGGTATTCCATCTTCCTACCCTTTCTTTTCTTCTACCCTTTGAGCCCTCAGCTCACACTTCTTCTTTTGCAGGTCCTTCTTTGATGCATCAGTCTGATGCTCAGGAAGTGGAAGAGGAAGAAAGAGAGAAAGACGATGAAGGAGATGAAGAGATTGATGATGATTATGATATGGCATCTAACGTCAAACTTCTCCTTCCAGCCGTTGATACCGTCATCTGCAGGATCAAAGAAGTTCACCAAGAGATGCCCCGTCAAGGTGATCTTGATGCGAACTTCCTTGCCCTCCAGGCGGATGTTCAAGAAGTTCAGAGTCATATCCTGATTCTCCAAGAAGCTGTTCAAGCCAACAACAATGCCATTGTTGTTCTTCACAGTAGGGCTGACGATGCTCAGGCTATAGCTGATCAGCAGACTGTTCTTCTTCAACAGATCCTAGATGTTGTTCGTCAACCAGCTCCAGTGATCGCACCCTCTTTCTCTGCCAATGATCGCACCCAGCTCCATGAGACACGTGAGGCAACGACAACTCTAGCCAATGCTTTGCAAAGGCTGGAGGATTCAATGGTTCTCCAGCGTCAGCGCTTGGACGAACTCTCTGGCAAATTCTCTCAAGTCTTAGCCAGAGAGGAGGAGATGAGGTCCAACGCTGGTGAATCATCTGATGCTGCTCCTACAGCTTCTCAGGCCGTTAATCCAGTATCAGCTTCAATTACAGTTGAAGCTGAGGCTCTCAGAGCTAAAGCAGTTGCTGCTCCTGTAATCCTTACCACCGAAGCTGCTCTAGTTGAGGATGTCGATGCCATCCCTAGGGATGATGCCCATACCATCATTGCTGCTGCTGCTGATGATGATGATGATGAAGATGAAGATGATGATGATGATGAAGACGATGATGAACCTACCATTCCAGACACCGGAGATGATCTAGATGGCAACGATGACGATGATGATGAAGATGACTTTACCATCAAGTTCTAGAAACCATCAACCGTCACCAAAGGTGTTACTCTTGGGGATTCCGCATCCCAGGGAGAGCAAAGGCAAGGTGAATCGACTCCATCAGGGAACCAAGACCCTAAGTCGAAAGGCAAGGCGGTCGCTGAAGAAGGAAAGTTGAGGATATTATGCAATATCCCTCAACAACCTTTGTTTGAAGACTCTACCTCTCAGGTAGTGATCACTTCAACCTATCAACTTCGTATTCCATCAACAACCTACGGTCGACTGGAGCGGGTACCTGATCAACCCACTTCTTGTGCTCCTACCGACCAGCAGATGTCTCAGCTGAAGGAGTCACTCGACCAGACTAGAGTAAAAATCCCTCTTCGTACCTCTAGTGGTGGTGAGTTTGACTTCTTATCTTAAGCTGAAACACTCGAGGCATTAAGGGATGAAGAAGAGCTAGAACTTCAAAAGAAACAGACTGAAGACAGCTTGAAGCTGGCCAAGTCACTAGTTGAAAAAGTCCGTCCCAAGAAAAAGTCCAAGAAAACGGTGAATGTTGTCCAAGTCCAGGCTAAACTTCTTTCGATTGCAGAAGCTGAACGCAAGAAGAACCTTAAGCTGATGGACAAGGATAAGCAATGGAGAGAAGCAAACTGAAAAAGAGACTCAGTCTCCACTCGATTATCAGCGTCAGCATCAGCGGATGTTCTAAAGACGGTGGAACGTTGGTTTCAATGCTCATAACTAGGGACAATCTTGATGTCGTTACCGAGTACCCTTCCTACCTTG